>NC_053117.1:42456258-42458758 GCF_010015445.1 Perca fluviatilis | reverse complement strand
ACAGCCACGCCCCCCCCACCAACCCGAACAGACCCAACAAAACCAGAGAGCACAGCAAAAGAAAAAAAAAGAGAAAAGCACAACCCCGCCCTTGTAAAAAGTGAGCAGCCCCAGCCTTGAGCCGAGTGAGAAACGGGAAGGAAACACAGAGGAGCACACACACCACACACACACACAACACACACACACACACACACACACACACACACACACACACAAAACAACACAACACACACACAAAACACACACACACAAAAAAAAAACACACAACACAACAAAAAACACACACAAACACACACAACAAAAACCCAGACACACACCAAACACCACACAAGACAACACAAACACAAAACACCACAACAACACACACACAACAAACACACACACACACACACACAACACAAAACACAAACACACAAACGACACACAGCAAACAGGACAAAACACAAACACCCACACAAACCACAAAACACACACAAAACACAACAAACAGACACAACACACAAACACAAACAAACACACCAACAACACCCAACACACAACACACAACAGACCCAGAGCCAGTGCCCAACAAAAAGGGACCAAGAAGAGAAGCCCCCCACACAACACATAAGTAAAGCACAGACAACACGTAACCCAAGTACGAAAGAGACAAACCACCACCAGTACAAGGACAAGACAAGTGGCCAGAAGAAAAAGAAAGCAGAAAAGGGAAACAAGAAACAAAAGAGCCAACAGCCAAAGAAAACAAAACAAAAAAAAAAACCAAAAACAAAACAAAAAGAAGACACACACACTCAAGAAAAAACACCCCCCAGCACATAACAAAGCCCCAAAACAAACAAACACAGCAAACCGGAGAACAGGAAAGAGCAAACAGCAACACCAGATAAACAAAGCACACACAGGGAAACACCAGATAAACGGGACAGCCACACACAGGGGCAAACACCAGATAAACAACAGCCACACACAGGTCAAACACCAGAAACCAGACAGCCACACACAGGCAAACACCAGATAAACCAGGGAAGCACACACAGGAAACACCAGATAAACAACAGCCCCACAACACAGGAAACACCAGAAACAGAAGCACACACAGGGCACAAACACCAGATAAACCAGAAGCACACACAGGAAACACCAGAAAACCAGGGAAGCACACACAGGGTAAACACCAGATAAACAACAGCCACACACAGGAAACACCAGATAAACAACAGCCACACACAGGAAAACACCAGATAAACAAAGCCACACACAGGAAACACCAGATAAACAAAGCACACACAGTAAACACCAGATAAACAAAAGCACACACAGGAAACACCAGATAAACAGGGACAGCCCAACACAGGTTAAACACCAGATAAACAGACAGACACACAGGGCAAACACCAGATAAACAACAGCCACACACACAGGGTAAAACACCAGATAAACAGACAGCCACACGTGTGGGCAAACACCCAGAACAAACCAGACAGCCACACACAGTCAAACACCAGATAAACAGACCAGCCCCTACCGTCAAACGTTAAAACAGACCGCCGCAGACCAAACAACCAGACAGCAACAAACGCCAAAAAAAGAGACAACCCACATCGTCTCTGACTTCTGAAAGGCAACCGTAATGAAAAGAAACACAACGCGATCTCGGGGATTTCTTACGTAATTAGCGTACATAACTAACGTAGCCGTAACCAGAGGTTAAATTGGGCCGGAGCTCAGCTCCGTCTCCTTCAGCACCAAACATTTTGCCGGGGCTTCAGCCCCGAATGTTTTGCGTGTAACCCCGAATGTATTTTGAAAAGTTGACTGATATGAATATAATAATGAATACTATGAAACCGGACGTGGCTTTGTGTCCCATCTCGCTGTAAAAAGCGGTGCAGCTTCAGGTATATGGATGCGCTCTGCTGTCGACATGCTGCGGCCGATGGGTCGTGTTTGTTTTCCGTGCATTTCTGCCTTAAGTTTTGGGTTTCCACCTCCGATGTAGAGCAGCGTAGGCTACAGCCACTTCCCTAAACGTCTCAAACAGGGCTCTGGGTCTGTCAGAAGGTCTGAGGTCTACCGTATCAGCAGAGCAATCACGTAATGCACAGCAGACTACGGTGCAGGTAGATTATTTTCTGAAATATAGGGACTTTATTCTTGTAGGCTAATAGCCTATTATAACTTTATTTTTCACAAAATACGACTCCTCCAAATCTCAGAGAACACAGATGGGATGAGTTATATTTTGAATGTGCACAAAGTTTTGGAAATGAGCAGAAATCTTGCTCAAACATCTGAAATATTACGTCCAGGGGTTTATTAATAAATTAAATGAATAATGTATCACTGAGGTGACTAATTGTCATATGCACATTTACGGAGGTCACTTCCCCAACAAAAGATGCAAGAGAGGGAATAAATGATGCCTAAGCTACATGTGTGCTGACTCAGATATAATTAGAAAAGTCGATCTAAAAGAGAATAAAAAGATGAAAGC
>NC_053117.1:42371258-42451258 GCF_010015445.1 Perca fluviatilis | reverse complement strand
ACAAAATCTGTCTGAGCAGAATTTTCCACAGACTTAAACACATTTAAAACATAAAAACAAGACTCCAAATATTAAATCTCCACCCCGAACAGAAAAACACTCGGCTAAATTCTTCAGACATTCATTCTGGATCATCTCTGATAACTGTTAAACAATCTGCAGATTCTGTTTGGTTCTGATGATGAGTAAAGTTATAATTTCTGATATGTTATTAGTTCAGTGTTTTGTTAAATAATTAGGGTTAAGGTTGGATGTTACAGAAATAACAACGGACTAAAAATAGAATCAGAAACGTGGTTTGATTTGATGAAAATCTGAAGGATTCTAACGATTTCACTAAATCCATTTTCCCTTTTTGTCTTTTCTTTCTCTGTCTCTGATTTAAAGATCAATATGTGAATATGAAATGTTTTAACACTGCAACTGAAACATTGGTGTGTTAGAAAGCCACGAGGCACTTTGTGTGTCTGAGAGGAAATAAAGAATCAGTGAATGATAAGAAGAGACGATGTTTAAAGCAGAGTGGTACCTGAGCTCCACAGCAGCAGCAGCAGCATCAGGTGGTCCATGTCCAGGTGGAGGGTCTCTCTGCGTCCGTCTTCCCGTCTGTCTGCTCTCTGCTCTGATCCTCACATGTGCTGTCCTCAGGTTGGATCTGCATACAGGAAGAGGTGGAGCTTTACTGCAATACATTTCATTTATAATTTTTGTACTCGGAACTCAGATTTTCCAAGGTCGAAATCAGAAACGCCCCTTGAATGCGGATTTAACTATACTTGTCTTGCATCTGTGTGAACATGAAACAACTATATTCAAGCACTAATTATCTGTCTCTGTCTCGGCCTCGTTAAACTCCAGTCACCTGCTGGATTGCTGGCAGCTGGCTCTCGCTGACGCAGAACTGGATGTTGTAGTTTTAGGATGGCAGTCCTCTTGGTTGTAGGCTGTTGCAGCCACCTTGGCCAGACATTCCTCCCATCCAGCACACGGCCTCTCAGGATCAAGTGTGACAGAACTAAAGTAGGAAAAAGAGTGAGATTGTGTGTCTGTGTGTCTCTGATGGCTCCATTAAAGATGATGTTTCCACTCTGTGGACTGAAGGGAACTTCTCTGAACTGAATCTCTGTGAAACTGATGCTCTGATAAGAAGCTGCTCACACATGACAGATTGTAGGACTGTGGTTTCTGAAATGTTCCATCAGATTAATGCTAGCACAGTCTCACACACACACACACACACACACGACAGATTTCAGACTGTGGTTTCTGACATGTTCCATCAGATTAACGCTGGCAGTCTTGTTGCCGTGTGAACATCAGCAGACAGTCTTTCACATGAAACTCAACTACAGCTTGACTAAACATTATTTTGATTAGTGATCAAACTATTGATTCTGTCAGGGATCAGAGACCTTTACTATCAACAGACTTTAGAGATCCAGCACGTTACTCTGCTTCTGCAATCTTTTGGTTCTTCTTTTTTTTATTTAACAGCAACTCACTGATAAAATAAGTCCTTGTTTTCATATTTTTTTAAATAATTTAAATCTGACCATATGGCCACATCAATAAAAACGTTGTTTAATGTTGCTGATATTAAAGTATTGCTTCAGACACCATTTAGGAAAAATAAACAACCCATACCCAACCTGTGTAAAGACAGAACAATCAGTTCCACAGATGTGACGCTCCATAGAAACACACAGAAAAAACACACAGGAAATGTCCTGAAGCTGTCACAGTGACCACACTTTGATCCCACACATCTGACAGGCCATCGTCTTTATTAGCACTACAGTACCCATGAGCCTCAGCTGGAGCTCTGGCTGTCACAATCAGGGCTGGGAATCGCTGCTGAGAGATTCTACAGTTGTACAAGGTTCCCTCTAATCTGCTGCATTATTAAAAGTATCAATCTTTAGATAAAAGCAGATTAATTCATGTACCTTTTATAATGGGGATTTAACAAGCATGAACACAAAATAAAGTTAAACTCTGCAGACTTTACAGTATGTGAGTTTTGTGACTTTTCATTTAGATATCTGGAGGTCAGAGGTCAAGGGAGCCCTGTGAAAATGCCTCGCCAAAATAAAAGCCTAACTTTGGAGCCTATTTTGATCACTTCCCAACAAATTAGCATGACATAGTCATAGACAAGCACCAATTGCTTCCTTAGGTTTTCTACACTGCAAAAAAAGCAACATCTTATCAAATATATTCCTCTTATTTCTAGTAGATAAATTACACAGCAGCATCTAAAGGAATCTCAATTGAGGATAAAATTTAGTCACGCAGTTTAACCACCATGTGATGTCGTATTTTGCCATCCAAAATCTCTGAAGTTTCTGCCGTTATGAAGGAGTATTTACATGCTGCTCAACACAAACACAACAGGCTTTCTGGGGACATTTTACACACAATGTAACAGTTTCTTGTCAGGACCAGTTTGGTCCAAAATGTTTCCCACACAGACTACTCAGACACTATAGTAATATAGACATATACTGTACAATACAAACAACAACATACATATAGGGACATATCAACATAATATACAAAAATACAATATAAAATAATATATAATAAAAAACAAGACGTACACATGGAGTGGGATGTAGAGTGCAAAAAGTAATAGTGCAGAGTAGTGTGCAAGATGCATATTAGAATGATATGTATGTAATGTGCAGAGAAGTGGCGAGTGGCCAAAGTGGGGATGACCCCACTCATCTGCAGTTCAGTAGCGTGATGGGGTGATGCCTAAGTCAAAAAAATTACCAAAACCTGACATAAAGAGACCGTAGAATGAAATCTGAAGTAATGAACATGAATGCACAAATCCAATCTGATCACTAACAAATAACAGTGCAGGAACTCTGGTTGAAATGATCTCATTTGCCTGCAGTTTCAACATAGCCTTAGATTGATACCTTCAGGGTTCCAAATTGGCACCGTTTACCAGCCAAATGCTGGTGAAATATGCAAGTGGCTGGTAGATTTGCTTCACTCACCAGCCAAAAAACCCAATTGTAATCTGAGTGGCTGGTAATATTTGAACATTCATTAGCCATTTGGCTGGTAGACGAAAAAGTTACTTTTGAAGCCTGGATACCTTCTATAAGATTCATATCCTAATCAATTCAAGAGATTTTTATACATTTTGCAATGTGGGCCATTGTGTACACTGTGTAATGTGCAACATACTTGTGTTCTCCATGGGCAGTCTTCACCCCCATAGTCATATGTAATTTCCTCTCCTTTAATATTGAAATGAACCATCTTCTCTCGAAGCATCAATATTTAAAATAGAAACATGAGAAAGGAGGAAATACAAACATCACAAAATATCACCACAAAATCAGTGCCTCACTTAGAGAGTATAGTAGAGGTACAAGTTGAAGTCTTACCACCATGTTTTCCCTTTCCACTTAAACACAAACATGAAAGCAGCACATGACGGGTGGTAAAATTTTTGTCTTCCCTGGGATTCTGCGTCATTTATAATATCTCCCCTTTATTCTACAACAAAATCTACTTTGCGGGGTGGCCTCTAGCTCACCCAGTAAGAGCGTTCCCCCCATGTTACCTGAGTCCTGCAGCGGTGCAGGGTTCAAATCCAACCTGCTGCCCTTTGCTGCATATCATCCCCATCTCTCTCTCCCCCTTACATATCTAGCCATTTTCAATAAAGGGAAAAACCCCAAACAAATTACCTTAAAAAAAAAATCTACGTTGCAAATACACCACGTCCTGTGAAAGACAACAAACGCGTTTTCAACATAACAGGAATATTAGCATTAATAATAGTCTAAACCTTAACATACAGTAGCAAATTTGAGATTATCAATTTACCCTGACATTCTACATTAGATGTTCATCAAATAATGATTGTATACATTATAATTATCTGATAAATCACATCAGACACCATTTTACCTTTAACTGCATTGATGTACTTCACCTCTAATTTGGATGTCTTGTCAGACTTTGAAAGAACATAGTCAGTGGCATCCTTAAGGGGGCTGATCCGTGGTGCCATTTTTATACTGCAGGAAAATGGTTAAAATTGCATTAAATTAAGTTTGAGGAATTGTGTGAATGCTGATTCACAGTATTATAATAGTATAAAAGTAGTTTTCTTTATTATTATTATTATTATTAATCCACTTCTTCCGTATGTTTTTTGGTCTTCTACAACCTCAGCATACTTTCAGCTAGAAAAACCCTTCAAATATCAAAATGTTCAGCTCTTTCAGCACATGATGGGACTTCTTCAACTTTTGTTCTGCTATTTATATTTTTATTTATAATATTAAGCTTTTAAACACACGGACCTAGCTTCAATTTAACCTAATAAGGGGACTATGCAGTCTTGCTTTTTTTGCTACTGACAGGCTGATTGTTACTAAAAGTGTCTGACAACATTATCGATCTCAGGACGTGACTTTTTGTCTGAAGACAGCGGTGTGGAAAGTGGAACACAAGTCGAGAAAAAGGCATTCAGGATGTCTGATGTTTCAGAGTAGGCTACAGCAATCATAGGCTCCTGTTAATAAAAGTTTGTCAGTGCCATGCTTCAATATTTAAATGGTTTCAACGATGTGGATGAGGTCGTTATAATTGGATGGCCGCCAGACTCTGGATGCATTTGAGCCAGAGTACAACGTTACGGACGAAGAGAGAGAGAGCGGTGAAGGGTGAAGCAGCAGCTGGAGGTCCACGGATATTGGTAGTGCTCCCATGGGTGCTGTGCCCTGTCTGTTATCACACAACAGACTTTTTTTTAACCTGTTTTTATCATACAGCTCCACTGGATCTGTTGGGGCTAAAGGCCTTGCTCAAGGGCACTTCAGTGGTGGTAATGAGGGAGGGACAAGCACTGCTCTTTCACTTTCCCCACCCAGATTTAATCCTGCCGGTCTGGGGATTGAGTCCAAAGCTCACTTCTTTAACCTCTCGGCCACCACTGCCCACAATGCTAGCCTACAGTTTCTTGTGGGGACCAGTTCTGTCCAATGCTTCACACACAGTTTCTACTCAGACACTGACAAAAGGTGTAGTGTGGGGACGTCGTCAGTGTCCAGAAAACACTGATAATTAACTAAGAAAAAAGATCCTTAGCTCATTAAGACAACAAAAATATGGTTAAAATATCTGATTTCCTGCAGTCTGACCATAGCCTTAGATTGATATCTTCTAACATATGCTAATAGCTGGTCTACAGCACAGCAATATAATGTGTATAAAATTCTTGAACCTTCACTTTCATGTCGCTTTGTAGCTTTGCTTATTTAAAGCTAATGTACTTGCACTTACTACTTGTTGTCTGGAGTTTGAACCTTCACAGTTGAAAGCACTTAATGGTAAGTCGCTTTGGATAAAAGCGTCAGCTAAATGACATGTAATGTAATGTAATGTATGCAATTATTTATGGTAGTAAATACTCATGTTGTCTTTAACAGGTTGCTTGCCGCCACTATCCACCTGAGAACATGTCATGTTTGACCTTGGTCAAAAGCCTCGATTTAAGTTTAAGTTTAGTACTTTATACATTCACTTAAATATACCATCATTGCAAATATTGATCAGGAATTCATGGAACTGTGAGTTTTAACACTGATAATTACTTTTTGCTGCTGAAATCATTCCTACGGAGGACCAGGAAGTGGGCGGTAACTAACCAAATTTGGAATATGTAGGATTGTAGCAATGAGTGTTTTTTTGTATTGAGTGTTTCTATAGTTAATCGTGATTAATCGCATGTTTTATCACTTGATTAAAATTCTATTATTTTGCATTTCAGAACTGTTTTTAAGTCCATATTAACAATGGAAAGCAATTCTTACCAGTGGCTCTTGATTGGGAATCAAATCAATGCAAAGAAAGTTACTTTATGAACTTGATTTTAAGAGTTGTATTTGTTTATTATTTATTTACTGTAAACAAAAGATAAATGTGTGAATCTGTCATTATTGCACAATCCCTCCAAGTACCTAACTAAAAAACTACAAATCTCTCTCCTTACCAGTAGGGCTGGCTATGATTGGGTTTTTTCTGATACCGGTGCAAAAGTGATACTTTTACTCTTCAGCGTGTGTGTGTGTGTGTGTGTGTGTGTGTGTGTGTGTGTGTGTTTGGACATTCTTCAGTGTGTGTGTGTGTGTGTGTGTGTTTGGAAATTCTTCAGCGTGTGGTCAGAAGATAACAAGTTTACAATATGCAACACCTGCAAGCAGACAGTAGGGCGTGGAGGGACCACACCAAGAACCTGAATCCCATTTCTTTAGTGTGATATTAGATGTGAGAAGAAGGAAATGGTTCTAACATTAGTCTTTAGTGTGATATTAGATGTGAGAAGAAGGAAATGGTTCTAACATTAGTCTTTAGTGTGATATTAGATGTGAAAAGAAGGAAATGGTTCTAACATTGGTCTTTAGATGTGTGTGGATGTCCCACACCAGGAGTCATTCATATAGTTCTACTTTATAGTGATCCATTATCTGGTCAACACATGTTCTATTAAAGAAAAGATAGAAATACATATATGTGTGTGTGTGCTGTAAAGTAGTTAGAAAAAATTACATCGGTATCGGTGTGTGTGTGTGTGTGTGTGTGTGTCTAAGTGTATATGTGTGTGTGTGTGTGTGAGAGACTGCCGTATGTTTGTTTGTGTCTCAGTTTGTGTGTGTCTGTGTGTATATATGTGTGTGTGTGTCTGTGTGTGTGTATATATATGTGTGTGTGTGTGTGTGTCTGTGTGTGTGTGTGTCTGTGTTTCTCTCTGCGTGTGTGTGTGTGTGTGTGTGTGTGTGTGTGTGTGTGTCTCTGTGTCTCTCTCTGTGTGTGTGTGTGTGTGTGTGTGTGTGTGTGTGTGTGTGTCAGATGGAGAATGACAGTCTGAAGGCAGCAGAGTCTGAGGTTGTCATGACGATGAGACGCAACGCTCAGGTAGCGTCAGAGTACCTGAACAAGACGGCGAGCCACGCCCCCACTCCTCCATCAGGTCAGTTCATTAAGACAGCTGGAACCTGTCTGTCTGTCTCTCTAACTGCCTGTCTGTCTGACTGTCTCACTGCCTGTCTGTCTGTCTGTCTGTCTCTCTAACTGCCTATCCGTCTCACTGCCTGTCTGTTTGTGTCACTGCCTGTCTGTCTCACTGCCTGCCTGTCTGTCTGTCTCACTGCCTGTCTGCCTGTCTGCCTGTCTGCCTGCCTGTCTGTCTGTCTCACTGCCTGCCTGTCTGTCTCACTGCCTTTCTGTCTGTCTCCAGCCGGCTGTTGGGGGAAGCAGAGACTGCGTCTCGTGTCTCAGCTGCTTCAGTCCATCGATAAGATCTCAGACCTGGACCCAGAGTCCTGAAGTCCTGCACACGCTCAGACTGCTCTGGGCCCGGTCTGGTCCAGCCCGGCCCGCTGGACGTCTCCACGGCAACACGTCTCCACGGCACACTGCGCAGGCCTCAGCACGTGGCCCTGCTACAACATGAAGCTGGAGACTGGCTGTAGCTGCACTTCTACCAATACACTAAATGCTTCTGAACCAATGGGATGGCTCCATTTCTGAACACTGTCCACATGTCCTGTACCACATGTCATGCTGTTAGGACAAAGTTGAATAAGTTCAACATGTCACCTGGACTACTCTGAACAACAGAGTAGTCCCTCCCCCATTAGCATGTAGCTACATGTAGCGTCTGTTGGCATGGACTCGTCCAGCGGGTGTGATCTAGCATCACCCTCAGACGGGAGACATTTGTCCTCTTTAGCGCTTTATTCTGAAAGTGATGATCCTGACCTTTGATGACATCACAGCAGGCGAGGAAATGCTGGCTGCTGATTGGTCGGTTGGATTATAGCAATGTGTTTTTTTTGTATTGAGTGTTATTAAATATAAATTGTAAACAGCTGCAGCGCGTTGTTATTCATTAATCAACTCTGATGTTCTGTTAGCTTAGCATAAAGACTGCTGAAAAGATGTAGAACCATTTTTTTTAATCGTGATTAATTGCTGAATTTCTATAGTTAATCGTGATTAATCACATGTTTTATCAATTCTATTATTTTGCATTTAAGAACTGTTTTAAGTACATATTAACAATGGAAAGCAGTTCTTACCAGTGGAATTGTATGCTGTAACACTGATCTTGATAGTGGAGTGTAAAGTCAGGCACCGACATTTTCGTTCTTATTCGGTCTCGTTACTACCGTTTAGGTCGGCACGTTTCGGTACCCAACCCTACTTACCAGAGTCAACATAGCTTAGCAGTAACTTCTAAATAATGTTGATTACTCCCTGACGTCCAGTGGGACAGAGTTTGAACTTTGCAGCAGTTCCAGTCAGGCTGCTTTCTCCGTGGAGTCCAGGCTGTATGGAGAGTGGATAGTGCCACGGATAACCTACCCAAGGAGACGGTCGTGGGACTCTAATGTGTGGGATTGACTACACAGTGTTCATCGTAGTTGATAAGTACGCCACCGCACCTAAGTGTCGTCGCCAGACGTGCCCCCTCCCCAAAATGTATTGAGTGAATTCAAGTTAATCAATATACAGTAATCCTATGTTATAGCCTATAGGTTTAAATGTATTTTAATTCATTCAATACATGTTCCAGGCCCTTTATCCATTATAAAAGTTGCTCTAAAAGTACTGACAGTATAAAAATAATACGATAAATTAAATTGTAGTATCTGATCAGCTTATGTGACCTGCACTGTTGGAAGAATGCATTTTAACTCTGACATTGATTGAACATTGGCGCCATCTACTGGATCATTGGCACTAATTGCCTTACTGTTTATTAAGCTAGATAGATGTGTTTACATGTCACTTTATGTACGTATGTGTATACTGTATATGTAAGGGATAATCACAGAGAGATCACATCCCGTTTATTCTACTTCTTGCTTGCCAACATAATAAAACAATTCAAATACTTTAATAATTATGCTGTTTCTTATTCATATTGCATGCTTACTAAATGTATACTCTGTTTGAGTTCATCTCCCTCAAAAAGTAGTCCCCTTTAGAACTACGGTGAATAACGTTAGCTCAGCTGTAGCTAATTAGTTTCTATAGCAACCACACAAGGCTGCATCTGATCACTAGTTTAACGCAATTGAACTGTAGCATGAAAACGTCTTAACAAATCATTTAGTTCTTCGGCGCTGCAGGTGTCCGGGTCAGTGATCACTGTCAGTCTATCCTTCTGGTGGCTCTTCCACTCGGTGAACACCGTGATAGCAAAGGCAGTTACCTTCTTCGTGTTTGATTCAAGGGCCCCGTCTTCAATTGCACGCAGCTCATCATCTGTCAGATCTCGGAAACAGGGACGGCGAATAACGTTAGCTCAACTGTAGCTTATGTTAATTAGTTTCCATAGCAACCACACCAGGCTGTATCTGATCACTAAAGTTAGTTTAATAACGGAGTTGCTACATTGTATCTCGCTTGTGAAACTATGTATCGACTGACCCTCCGATTGATTTCTGACACATTTTAGAAACTTTTTTAAACAAGGTTTATTTTTACAATGGACCTCATGTTTGACATTTCTGTGATAGAAAAAAAAATACAAGTTGCATATTAATCTACTATTTGATGGCACTGTGCTCAGTCAGCGGGCAACCTGCCGGGTTAATGCCCTCCTCCCAGCCAATCAGAATCAAGCATTCTTATACGAAGTACAATAAGAGAGTATTGCTATATAGGTCTGATGTATATGAGAGCATGTTTTGTGTTGCATGACTAAGTGTTGAGAGATGCTTATTTCTGTATTTTGTGTTGTCTTTGTAAAGCTGTGGAACGGACAGAGTCCAAAACTGATTTCCCTTCAGGGACAATAAAGCATATCTTATCTTATCTTATAACTGCCAAAATATCCCCAAAACTACAGGCCTCCTACTTCAACAGTTTACTACAATAACAGAACTACAGACCTCCTACTTCAACAGTTTACTACAATAACAGAACTGCAGGCCTCCTACTTCATCAGTTTACTACAATAACAGAACTGCAGGCCTCCTACTTCATCAGTTTACTACAATAACAGAACTACAGGCCTCCTACTTCAACAGTTTACTACAATAACAGAACTACATGCCTCCTACTTCAACAGTTTACTACAATAACAGAACTACAGGCCTCCTACTTCAACAGTTTACTACAATAACAGAACTACAGGCCTCCTACTTCAACAGTTTACTACAATAACAGAACTACAGGCCTCCTACTTCAACAGTTTACTACAATAACAGAACTACAGGCCTCCTACTTCAACAGTTTACTACAATAACAGAACTACAGACCTCCTACTTCAACAGTTTACTACAATAACAGAACTACAGACCTCCTACTTCAACAGTTTACTACAATAACAGAACTACAGACCTCCTACTTCAACAGTTTACTACAATAACAGAACTACAGGCCAAATGAGGGGACAGTTTTTACAACCAGCTGAGTCATGTATTGTCTCTGTTGCTGTCTTAATGAGGAAGAATGGTTCTGCTGACACTGAGACATCAGGGAAGAAATGTCTGTCTGAAGCCATCCATGCATCTCGTCAGTCAATACAAAACATAAACTTTATTCCTCCCTATTTACTATTGATAGTTTCTGATGTTAACTGGAGGCTTTATCTTAAAACACTCAGCTTCTTCTTAGCTTAAGTCTGACAACACAGAAAAAACTGCGAATTCAAATAATAATGTTTGGATTTTCGGATGATTTTATAAATTTTTTTGGTGTCACTTATAATTCCACACATTTAGACATCAATACAAACAAATAGCAAGATCGTAGACGCATTAACAAGAACACTTGTTTCAACTTACAAATAGAAACTATGAAATAAAGAACCTAAAAATAAGAAAAGAATAAAGACATGACTATAATTCTGGCATTATGTCACTGAAAATACCAATGTTACGCAATGTTGTTGGACAACATTCATCAAAATGATTAACTACAGAAATGAGCAAAAATCCTGATAACTAATAAAAGCACAATTGTTACAAAATAAGAAAATAAATTTGTTACAAATACAAGCAAAATCCATTGTTAAAAATAAGTAGAAATCCTGTTACAAACAACATCAACAATTTGTAAATCCCATTTCTGACCAAAGATTCTCGAGGAGACGACTTGAAACTAGCGATGTTCCGCTCTGAAAGATACCAGTTAAACATGTCTAATAATAATAATCAGACCCAAACAGAATCTGCAGAATTTAGGAGTGTGTTTACTTTTTGTTTTTGTAGCTTTGAGCATCAGAGGTCTGCTGAGATCCGATGAGAAACGAGATGAGAAATGAACCGATATCTGCGGCCCTTTCTCTGCTCTGCTCCGAGAGGATTTCTGCCACGAAGGGAAGTCAAACAGTGTTCATCTGCACACACTGCCATGACACAGACCTAACTTAAAAGAAATAAAATATCTCTTTAATTTATCACTTTGCGTAAACATACACGCCACTTTCCTTTTGTTATCTGTATATTTTGAGCTATCCGCGTGTATTTCTACGTTGTATACAGCGGACGGCAGTCTGCAACGTCACAACGTAAACATACACGCCACTTTCTAAAGCCACGTGGCGGGTTATCGTGTGGCTATGGTTGGGTTTATGAAACGTCGGTTTAGGAAAAGAACAAATGTGGAAAGGAAACATCACACCTGGTCTCCTGGGTGAGCGTCACTGTGTTTGACCCATCCTGCCCCCCCAGACCAACCTCCCTATGTGGATTTTCGCCCTTTCATACTACTCGCTACGGCGTCAATTCACACGCAATCACAAGGTAATGTAAGTCAATGGAGGCCAAACGACACTGATAAACACGCTATAAAGCGAGTATGCGTCTTGATAACACGGCAATGACGGCATACAATTTGGCGTGTCATAAATACGCCACTACATGACATCAGTCTGCATCTGCACACACTGCCATGACACAGACCTAACTTAAAATCAACAAAATATCTCTTTAATTTATTACTTAATCAAAAATCTAACTGCAACAGGGAGAAAGTTGTCTCAGTCATTTCCCCTCTGCATCCGATCACCTGTTCTCACACTGTGTAACTTACAAAGAATACAAATGTTACACAATGTTTCTTTAAGCACATAATTAATCAAAATGCCTAATTAGCCTTTCGCCAAGCCCCGCCCCCCTTAGTTACTGTTGCTACGTCCGACAAACAAATGGTCAAAAACGACCAGCGCGACAGATTGCCATGACGGGAGGAGGTATACCCGTGCGTGTCAGTGACCTGTTTTGGAGCAATACCTCCGCGATATCCTCCAGATCGAGGCAAAAGGGGTTACAGTATGCAGTGGAGGGATGTGTTCAAATGTTCGACTTTATTGTAAACTGACGAAAAATAAAGTTGGGGAGCTCAAAGACCCAACACAACAGCAGCTAATGTAGCTAGCGTTAGCTAACATGTTAACTAATGTTGGCTAAAGCTAAAGGGCTCGTTAAACTTAGCTTAGAGAGGAGGTTAACATTCTGGCAATGATATCCATGGTAATCATAACTTTGGTCCAATTTGTGTTCTTGCCTCTAGTTAGTAGATCTAGACAACACGGTAACTAGTTAGCTGTTAACCTTACCTTTGAGCAGACGCATTTATGCTTCGTAATGTTCAACACATTTAACTGGGAGCGGGGCCGTCCACACTGTTTTATCCACTGTAGGCACCGCTCACGTTGGCCCTCATTTATGAAACGTTTTCTCTTGAACGTGAACGATTTATTTCTGCCATTGACCGAGTTATTTCAGCTTGTTTTTCCAGCCCCTCTGCTGTCAGAAAACAGGGTCGGGGTGGTGGTCCAGCATGGGGGGCGGAGGACACGCACTCTCCCTCAGCTGTTGCCTCGTTCTGACTCATGAAAAAAAACATGAGTAAAATAAAAGACACTACATAAACTCAGCTACCGTGTGTTTATTTAAATATAAGTACACCTACATGTAGGCCTAAGAGATTGCAATATAAGTCTGTATATTACTATTAGGACTATAGAATACATGTGTCAAGGATGTAGGCTATAAATTAAATAAACTTCAGCTGGAGTCCGATTTACTACGACAACACTGTTGACCGCATCAGTGATCTCTTTCCATTCCTCATTCTTTATACAGTCTTTAATAACAGTTTTCAGGCTGCCAAATAGTACACACGTTAGTACAAATGAACCGGAGATATCAGGGTTTCAGTCTCTGAAAAGTGCCGCTTCTCAGCCGGATTACGTCTCGCCATGTCGTAAATTGTAGGGGCGAGGCCTCAATACCGAGAATATATTGGGGCGTGATATTTAAACACAACTCCTCCAGACAATATCTCGGGGTATCCATGGATGTATTAAGAGGGGGTATCTAGTGTCCGATTTACAAATGCTGCGGGCGCACCGCTTCACCATCTTGCTTGGAGTCAATGTTTGTCGGACCTGCTCACATAGTAACGGTTGCTATGATGTGTGATTGGACAATGGACGTTTTGGGGGAGGGGCCGGCGAGAAGTCAATTACAGAAATAATCAAAATCCTGATAACAAATATCAGCACAATTGTTATAAAATAAGAAAATCATTCATTAAAAAAAAAGAAGTAGTAAAACCCATCATTACACAATAAGTAAATTCCTGAAATACAAAACCAAACGATTGTAAAGTCCAGTTCAGACCAAAGATTGAGGACGAGATGAGAGTAAACTTTAGTCTCCCTGAGAGTCTCCGGTTTGCAGCGTTCTGTAAGCTGCCAGTTTCCACCAATCAGACGAGACGGTGGATCATCTCCATAGAAACCACTCTCTGAACTTCAGACTTTTCTGGCTTTTTGTAGCTGATATTATTTGTAGCATCTTAAGATATGAATGAGGAGAGTGATAGTGAGATACTTGCTACAGCTGCATTTGTAGTAGAGATGAAACAGAGAAAACTATGTTTTATTTCTCTGATTCTCTGCTTTGTTCTAACGCTGCTCTTCTCTCTTCAGTCTCTCTCTAGCTCGCTCCACCACATACCGTGCTCACGGCGCTCATTGAGCCTCCGTCTAAAACTCTGACATTTCACCAACTGACAGTTTGTAACAGAAATAAAATGATTCTGGATCATTTTGTTTCTACAGTTTGTAGCTGACTCCACCAGCTGACTTCTCTATTGGCTGTTGAAACAGGAGACGTCTCTTACGTTATAAACCAGCCTCTGTAGACTCCACCAGCTGAGTCACAGCGACACCATCAGCTGGTTTGAGTCGAGCTGAGACGGGCTGAGACGGGCTGTGAAAACAGCCTCTGATTTTTAATATTGTACTGTGGGTGTGAGCTACATGACTTTTGGCGTTTTTCCATTACATGGTACCTGCTCGACTTGCCTCGCCTCGACTCTACTTGGCGCACTGTGCGTCCGTTTTCCATTGCAGATTTTAGTAGCGCCTCGGCGTGGCTGGTCGTCATAGCGACTGCCGTGGGCGTGGCTTGGTTGCGTTGCATTTCCCCTGTTAGCAGGTACCAGGGACTTTTTTTCGTAATGGAAAACCAAAAAAGGCGAGTAGAGTCGAGGCGAGGCGAGTAGGTACCATGTAATGGAAAAGCGCCATTTGATTCCTTCATTGTATTTCTTTAATCCCAAACACCAACAGATCGTCAACATGGCACCAGATGTTGTTCACCAACCTGGAACGCTTTCTGGTATTTCACGATAAAATTGTAATCAAAGAATTTTGAGTTTTTGTCAATGTTTTTTGCATTTATTTTAATTAGGGATGTCAAAACGAAAAAATCTCATTGTGATTAATCATATGATTGTCTGTAGTTGACTTGTGATTTAACGCAAATGGCACATTTTTTATCTGTTCTAAATCTACTTTAAAAGGGATGTTTTTCAAGTTTTGTTTGCAACTTGGCATAATCCGGTGGTAACTCAGATCACATCAACAGTACATGCAGATAACTTTAGTCTTGAGGACAGAACCATCTGGAATGGCTGTGATACTCAACAACATTCAAAAGAATCTTTTCTTTATCCCTGTTACGACTTGCTGGAAAAACCGAAGAAATTGAGATGGCCGCATGGGAAAGTTTGGCCTGGGTGGATACTGAAAATGGGCGAGTGCAGAAGCTATTTTAAGGTTGTCGACCACTCTTCCCAGTTGTACCTTGAAGGGTAACTACTGTTTTTTCAGCTACCTTGTAGGGTAAGTGGTTTTTCTTTGGCAATCGTTTAACAAAACACACTTTTTTAAACCTGTTTTGGGGTTAGGAGGGTTAATACAGGGCCAATGTCAAAGATGGTTGTTCCCATCAGTAACTTAGACAAAAACATAAACAAAAACATAGTAAAATAGGGTTCAGGTTGAAGAGGTAGTTACCCTCTAATTGCGCTTGTGAATGGCAAAGCTCTTGAAAACCTTTGGGAAAACCAGGGGGTTTCAGTGAAAATAAAAAAATTGAAAAATGAGTTGGAACCTTTTCCAAATCAAGGACTTCTGTAGAATATGTGACCCAATTCTGGTGGTCCTGGGTCCATCCTAAGGACCCCTATTGGGTCCCTAAAACAGGGTCCGGACATTTGGGAAGAATAATGCTTGTCAGTAAAATGTACTTTTTAAAATTCATATTTCCTCAGATTGGACCCAGAGACTCCAGATTTTGTACACAAGTCCCCAGCATGTGCCAATCTAAATGAATTGAAGTTTTGTAAGGGTAAATAAATGGGAATAATTCCAAGTTGGGGTAAAAAGGTGTATAAATGCTTAACCTCCATGAGCTCCTTGGAGGTGCTACTCTGCTTCCTGAGCTCCTTCCTCTTCAGTCGGCCCTCCTTCAGCTGCAGGGACACCCAGGTTATAATAATCCGGCTCAATGTTCTTCTGTCTGCACGGCAGCTGCCCCCTTCTGGCCTGGAGAGACATGACAGAAAACAGATGGGACTTCCTGCATCACTCCTCTCTTCAGTTTAACAAACACAGTCAGTGGTGGAAACAACAGAGAGAGAGAGAGAGAGAGAGAGAGAGAGAGAGAGAGAGAGAGAGTCCGTACCCTACAGTAGAAGTAAAGGACAATGTTCTCCACCAGCAGAATCAGCGGCAGGAGGATCGCTCTGATGATTAAAGGCCTCGGATCTGATGGAACACATGGACAGTAAACACATCACACAACATCATGAGTCCAACAGCTCCCATTAAACACAAACTGACCTGAAATCTAAAATCACTTCAACATGGGCACTTATCTCTCACACTTAGTACACTTCATATTTACTTTATATCATAACATGGTCAGAGCTTTGTGATTGGTCACATCAGAAAGTGATTCTCATAGTGAAACACCTCGCTCGGTTCTCAGAGAACCAGAGTTATTCTTGTAACCAAACATGCTCTGTCCTTCAGTTAATTGTTAGCGGTTACCATTTTTACACTTTGTATGAGTTTGGTTACTATCTGACACGTGTAACATGATGACTGTCGTCACAGAGTCAGTCCAGAAACATGTTGTCAGCTGATCATTTTCACTCAGTTTGGACCAATCATCTTCTCACATCCTGTAAACAGTCAGCTTACCCATGACGCTGAGAGAGAGCACACGGCTCTCAGAGGAGAAGTTATGAGAGAAAACATAGAGGTGATAAACACAGCTGTAGCTTCCTTGGTGGGTGGGCTCTGCAGCAGGAAACAGGAAGTGGGCAGAGTGATTGACAGCTGGCTGGGTGGAGTTGTGTGCTGAGTTGGAGGAGGTGAAGGTGAGCTGGAAGGAGCCTCCTGGGTACTGTGGCTGGATGGAGCAGCTGATGGTGAAGGTGGAGCCCCAGAACACCTGGAACACCTCCTGCTGGTCCTCCTCGGAGACCCCGACCATGGAGGAGGACACAGAGAGGTTGGGCTGAAGCGGCAGGTCTGTAAACACAGAGACAGACAGACAGACAGACAGACAGACAGGTAGGCAGAAAGACAGACAGACAGACAGACAGTTTGAAGCTTCCAGAAACAAGTCCACTTCTCTACACTTCAGGATGTCATTGTCCTGGATAACTTTACAGTTCAGTCCAATGGAAACCACTGACTGTCACTGGGACAGAGGAAGGAGCACACACGAGTATATAATGTAGGTCATTGTGAGCACACTAATGCATTATCATTAAACTCTGACTGCAAAATTACCCCTTTCGACAAATGTGCATCGTAAATTAAGTCCACTAAAAGTTTTGCAGACTCAAAATTATTATTCTAAGTGTCTGACAACATTATAGAAAGGATCCCTACAGAGATAGACCTTTAAAACCTCTTTAAGACCTTTCTGTTAAACCAGAAACAGCTCTGAGGTCGCTAACACTAAACCCACCAGACTCCATTTAGAAAAACAGTACTTTTAGCGTGTATAGAGCCAGACTATTTTCACATGTAAATCAGTAAACTTTGTGTTTATTTCAACCAAAACTAGAGTTGTGATGGTTGGAAAAGTGGAAAGACGACCCAAAACGGGCTTTCATAGTTTTATTTTGTTTCTCTTGACTTTAAAAACAGTCTATTTATGATGATAAAATTACTGTTTATTTACATGGAGTCTGGTGGGTTTATAGAATGCAATTTTGCAGATGTTTTTTTTATATGTCAAAAAAGGATCTTACTCTTTAACATTAATCCTTTCCATAATGTTGTCAGACACTAAGAATAATAATCTCAGTCTGTCAGCGGTAACAACAGAACTTTAGTGAAGGTAAATACAAGCTGAACAGTTGTCCTATTAACTAACATTGTAGCTTGTTTCACCGCTGCTGACTGCAGAGATCTCTCTTAATGCTGGACCAATGTCAAAGATTGTTGTTCCCATCAGTCACTCAGACACTAAAACAGGGTTTCCCACACATAGACTAATTGGACCAATGTCAAAGAGCTCTTATGCTATGAAACTAAACACTGAAAATAAATAGGATAATAAAAAAGAAAACGTGTGCATTATGAGATGTCCGGTCAAATTTGTTTATGATAACCCAGTAATGAGAACACTAAAACAGGGTTTCCGACACATAGACACACACACACACACACACAGTCTACACACAGTCTCACACACACACACACACACACACACACACACACACACACACACACACACACACACACACACACACACACACACACACACACACACACACACACACACACACACACACACACACAAAATCAGTGTTTCGCACACATAGGGCGTTTCCCAATATGTGTTCTTCTATTGACTTGTGTTCTTGTGTCCCTGTGAAACATCATCTCGTGTTGCCAAAGTTCTGTCCCAATACACAAGTTCACATTTCACCAAGAACAATTACAAGTCCCGGATGTATTCTTGACACGCCCATTTACCGAGGATACAACGGTTGGTAACTTGTATGAACTTCGCAGCACCTGTATCCCAACATTCATTTCGGCATTCAATGATGGTGATTTCCAGTACATAGACAGCCCAAAAACGGGACAATTTTAACAATTTTCACCATCTTATTCATCACTAAATTCACTTCTGAGAACATTTTAGGCGAGAAATGAAAGGTTTAGATTTCGAATATAGACAGTCTTGGGTAGCACTTTATAATAACTATCCATAATTCATCATTTATTAAGCATTAGTTAACTATTAGTTAATGGTTTGTTCATTATTACTTATTAATTGTTCATACATAGTTCATCATGAGTAAAGTATTTGTTCACACAGTTATAAATGGTTTGTTCATAGTAAGTAAGCCTATTAGTTAATGGTTTGTTCATCATTATTAATTAATTGTTCTTACATAACTCATCATCAGTAAAGCATTTGTTCACATAGTTATAAATGGCTTGTTCATAGTAAATAAGCCTATCTTGAAAAATATGTTTGTAAGTACATGATTTATACTTATACAACCATTTGTAAATGAAATAATTTTCCCATTATAAACCAGTTACTAACTATTGCTAAATGCTTTGTTCATCATTTGTAAAGCACTGCTCCTATGTTAATTCTCATGAATTAAAGGGATACTTCACCGATTTAGCATTCAGCTTTGTATCAGTAGAAACCCGATAGTATTTCTGAATGACCGTGCCTCCCTCCCTCATGTCCCCCTGAGACGAGAGATTTCTGCATTTGGGGCCTGGAAAAAATCTTCTGATGACGTAAAATGACGATTTTTGCGTCATCGGAAGATTTTTGGGCCAGAGGCAAAGGACTACAGCCAGTAGTAGGATCTACTTCCGTATGTTTTCAACACGCCCACAGGGGTTGGACTGCCGAGTCTGGCCGAGGTATTCGATGAAAACGACTGTCAGCCATCTTGAATCTTCGCTAAACAGGCTTTCGGTTTTCAGCAGAAAACATTTACAACAATTATCTGCATTCAAACTACCGGACGTGTGTACCACCGGGATACATCGGTACAGATCGGAGAATATGGAGGAAACGTTATTACAGACGCAATACTCGGCACACTACGCGAGCTTCGCCTGCACGGAGACCAGCGGTGTCGCTCAATGCCGCTAGCCGGCTAGGGGACATCCTCATCGGCTAGGTGGAAAGCTAACGCTAGCTGTCCACCTGTCCCATCCATCCTGCTTGCAAGTGTCTGCTCATTAAACAACAAGCTGGACTACATCCTCCTTCAACGAAAATCCCAACGTGAGTTCAGTGACTGCTGTGTTTTTGTTGTTGTGGAAACATGCCTGAGCAACACTGTACCGGCACCGGGACTATCCAGCTACCAGGCTGCTCTCGCCGGCCCGTGGAGGTGGGCTGTGTTAAACGGACTGGTGTAGAAATAAAATCCAACTAGCTACTGCTAACTGCTGGTGGAGCTTGTGACTGTTAAATGCCGACCATTCGACATTCCACGCTAATTCACGCCTGTGTTTATACTCTGTGTTTAGCTACACCAATGCTAGTATGCGTTAGATGAACTTTACGGATCCTGCTTGCAAGTGTCCGCTCATTTAGACCACAAACTGGACTACATCCAACTTCAACAACACTCCAAACGTGAGTTCAGAGACTGCCGTGTTTTTGTTGTGGAAACCTGCCTGAATAGTGTACCGGACTGTCCAGCTACCAGGCCTGCTAGCCCTCCGAGCTAGAGATGCTCTGTCACCAGGTAAAAGAGGTGGGCTGTGTTAACACCGAGTGGCGCAGAAATGTGGTGATTTGTATCCATTTAACTGCTAACTGCTGGTGGAGTTTGTGACTGTTAAATGCCGACCATTCTACATTACACACTAATTCACGGCTGTGTTTATGCTCGGTGTTTACAGCCCACCAAGCGCTAATGCTAGTATGCGTTAGCTGAACTTTACGGAGCCTATAAAGTGTGTGTACTAAATGTAGCCTGTTTCGTATGTCGTTTTTATATAATGTCGTTTTTATATATGTTAAATGTGTAACACCACTTGAGTCACGATGAAACGTTGTATATGTGTATATGGTTGAAATGACAATAAAACACGCTTGAGTTGAGTTGAATGCCTCTGTCGGTCTGTCAAGCGGTAGGTGTGGCTTGGGAGTGGACTCAAAGCAACGAAGCAGGTGCATTCTGGGATTTGGTGTTTTTCATCCATATAAGACCAAAACACATTTTCTGGCTTTTCTCGGCCTAGAAGGCACCAATTTCAATTTTTTTTCACATTTCTACTACATAAGTGACCCAATTTAAAGATATATTCAGCTTTTCCTTTCTTGAAATATTCCTTTAAATAGGAAAATAGCTTACCGATAACTGCCCAAAGTACGTTGCAAGGTGGCCGCCGAGTGACTTGCCTAAAATGACTGATTGTACTGGCTATCATGTATGTACTGAACACTAAAAATTGAAAGAGCTGGTATGTCTTATTTGTAACAACAACAACGCAAGCAGGTTAACACGATGACACAAAACATACAATGCGGCAAAGTATACACAAACAAAGCGCAATATGCAAAGCGTAATATATCTGCAGTCCATTTAAAGCGTAACTCTCGCCACAATGCAACCTAGGATCTTTTTGTGAAAGTACCAGAGTCAAACTTTCGTTTAAAAGCATAATTAGGACGGAAACGCCGCTTTCAAGATTAATCGTATTGTCGTTTTCGGGTCAAATGGCCTTTTGAATGGGAGAACTAGGGGGTACTTTTATCACATCAAAATCACTATATGTAAAACACTAAGAAGGCTCGACACAACATGAAACTTTGCACGAAGTCTCACCAGGGGATTTACACATGAACTCGAGCATTGAGAACATTGGGCCTCATTCACCAACCGTTCTTACGAAGAAATGTGTTCTTAAACCCTTCTTACGAACTTTTATGCAGATTCTGGCATTCACTAATGTTTTCTTAACTTGGATTTGTTCTTAGCTAAGAACAAAATCTACGAACACTGAAAAGCACTCTTACGCACATTTGAGTGATGACAATTTGCTCAAAATGATTGCTTACTGCATTTTATTTAATTCTACAGTCGTTTACAATGATAGTATTGTACTGTAATGTATTTCTGATCATTTGTTGAAAAAGAAATCATATTATGCAAAAAAAACACTAACACTGCAATTTACATCAGCAATTAAACTGATTAAATCCTGCGTTATTTGGTGATTGATCACTATTTATAGGGCCAAAATGCAGTGGTACAAATTCGTCCTAACTGTACTTAAGTAAATTTTTCACGTATCTGTACTTTACTTAAGTAGACTCAATAGTGCATAGCCTACTTTTGACTTTTACTTTGTTACATTTTGCAGCAATTATCTATACTTTCTACTCCACTACATTTCTACAATGTCCCGTTACATTTTCTGATCAGTTTCCCCCCTGCCAAAACGTCTTCCTGACCGTCACACGTTTGTCTCACCAGTAAAGTTTGGTTGCCATAGATACTGTATATATGGGGCACCGCTGATCCAAGCCGGCTCCGGTGCTGCAGAGCCCGGGCGCAGCGCCGCTGACCCTCGGTAATACAACCCCCAGTAAACATGAAAATGAAAACGTTTGTTTTTATTATTCCCGTTTTTAAATCATAGTTGCTATATCTATTTCTCTCCACAGCGTCGTTTACTCCTCCGCCAGGCTGCGTAAGACTTGTTCATATCTTATTTATTTGGCTGGACCTCTTCACATCTCCATTTGCGCTGCTTCACACACTTTATTTGCCCACTTGCATGGTTAAAATACATCCATGAATAAAACCAACCGCATTCCGATTCTAACAACACATTTCCGTTTTATGCTGGTTAGGATAGGAACTTTTTTTAAAAAGCCAGGCCTTGTTTGTGGTAGGGGACACCTTCTACTTTTACTAAAGTAAATACTGTATGTCTCTTGTTATTTGTACTTTTATTTAAGTACTGAGATTCAGTACTTCCTCCACCGCGGCTCCGACAATCTCCGAAAACCTGTCTCCCAGGAGGTGCACAGGAAGTGTCATGTCCTTATATGGGAATTTGCAGGGCGTTTTTTTATGCTAATTAGGAACAACTGGCGCGCGCTTTCAGTTACGAAGACGTGGGATTCATCAATCCTAAGAACACAGGTGCGAACAAATCTGCTGTTTAAGAACACGTCATGAATCTGACGTAGACTTTTCTTAAGCCTGGCTCAGACTACAGGAGTTTTAAAATCCTAACCGATTTTGAAATCTGGTTGCAGCACACACTTGAGGAGAATCTTTGCAGATTTTCTTCCCTCAAATCTTAAACATGCTCACACTACAAGATTTGAAAATAGTGGGGCATCACACACTAAAAGATATTCTTAAGATTATCTCGCCAGATTTAGCACCTCACGTGATCTCACGGGGAAGCGCATGTAAACAAAATGGATACTGTGTCACGGCAACTTGCTGTAGTAATACTCAATACTTATCCTTTGTACCAATAAAAAACAAAGAAAATAAAACGAGCATGGACGATAATATTATTCAAACAAACTACCGTATTTTACGGACTATAAGTCGCACTTTGGCTGGTCCTGCGACTAAGGCTACGTTCACACCGCAAGTCTTAATGCCTGATTCAGATTTTTTGCTCAGATCCGATTTTTTGTTTGGCTGTTCACATGACCTTTTAAAATGTGGCCTATATCAGATTCCAGTGTGAACTGTTTGCGGTTTTGAAATGACCCGCATGCGCAAAAGAACACTAACAATGACATCAGACGCAGCACGCTGTTGCACTAAAGTTAGGGAGGTTATGGAGGAAGTCAGCATTTTCGCTTTTATTTTTATTTATTTTTTATTAAAATGTTTGTGTAATGGCAGCCATAACATTAATGCGCAGGTGCTGAGGAGGAGAAGACTGAAGAGAAAGAGAGACAAATTTGCGGGGTTATGGCTGCAAATTCACTAAAGAGGTCTGTGTGACCGGACGGCCAATTTGCACGTCAGGACCGCTACGGGCCTCCACCACTCTGGCTTCGCCCTCGCACACGCTCCACCTCCCCGGTGGCGGCTTCGGGGCGCGGTCGTGGGCGCCCGACCCGAGGGACCGGGATCCCACCTCAGCGGCGCACTTTCATTGTGCACGCGACCCGACTTGCGAGCGCGTTAAACTCCTTGGTCCGTGTTTACAGGCGGGTCTGGGGGAGTTGCCGACATCACCTTTTTATCCCCGCCCTGGCGATGCGACGCGCGGTTGGGGAACACTGAGGACAGTCCGCCCCGGTTAACAGCCGCACTGGAAGCAGGGGGCCCCGCCCCTCCCCGCGGGGAGAGAGGGCGCAGCGAGTTTTTTTTTTGGTAAAAGTCACATCAAATCCGCCTTGGCTGTTCACACTGCGGTCGCATTGAAAAAAATCAGATCTGGGTCGGATTCAGGACCACATATGGAAGTGGCCTGAATCTGATCTGAAAAAATCAGATCTGGGCTAGATTTGAGTGTTCAAACTACTTCTGAAGAAGCCTGACCTGGTCACTTGACCCCAAAAAAATCGGATTTGGGCCACTTTGGCCTGCAGTATGAACGTAGCCTTATAGTCAGGTGCGACTTATATATCAATATATATATAATTGAACATGTTAATTCATACTGAAACATTACCGTCTGCAACCTCGAGAGGGCGCTCTAGGCTTGTGACAACTATATGCTGGTCCTAAAGACAACTGAGAAAGAAAAGAGATAAACAGCAGGTAGTAAAATATGCAGCCGAAAACGGTAATCTAGCAGCAGAAAGAACGTTTGAAATGAGGGAGAAACTTGTGAGGGACTGGCGAAAAGGTGACTCTTACTGCAATGAAGAAATGAAAGAAAGCTAATCGGCTAATCGCGGGCTGAAAGCTAGATGGCCAGAGCTGGAGGAACGAGTCCACGGGTGGGGGCTTACACACTGTGCTGCCGGGAGGGGCTTGACAATGGTACGTCTCCACGCCCTGCTAGTTGTTCTGTGTGACTTATACTCCGGAGCGATTTATAGTCCGAAAAATACGGTATGTGCAATGCATCTTTTGTTAGACCTGAATGTAGCAGATGATCACTGACCTAGATCTAACGTTTACATTTGCTAGCTAGTGTGCTAGCAACTTTGTACACTCCCCCGGTAGGTCCAGATCTGAAGCGATCTCTCCCCAGCTCTTCTCTTTCTCATTCCCATTATGATATTCTTTTGATGAGACATTAAACAGCCACTCGTGCTGCTGCCACATCTCCACCATCCTTTCTTCCAACTCAGTTGTCCACCAGTACTCGTACTACAGCTGCTTTCGCGGACATTTTCAAAAGTTTCCGTCACTTCTGTCTCCTTGCAGACCTGTCTCTCATTGGCTATTGTGGAAGTACTGACGTAATCATAGTCGTTTCACGCCCGATTATAATCCTAGATATCAAACATGTTTGATATTATCGGGGCGGCCCCGATGTGTCTGCGAGCAGATCGGGAGGGCAAGATTCGATCTGTGAACCCCTCACATTACTAGATAACCTGCGCCGAACATCGGAACCGATCAAGGTCCTCGACAAGAGTTTTTCTCAGATTCTCGGGAGGGGTAAATCGGGCATAAATCGGCCTAAAACTCCTGTAGTCTGAGCCAGGCTTAACCTACTAACCTACTAACAAGCGTTAGTAATAACTGACTAACCTACTAACCAGGCTGTTCTCATGTATATTACGTATGTATTCTTCAACAGAAAGGGGCGTGGTGATGACGTATTACCGTAGGTACGTAGCTAACTATAACTGACGGTTAGCAAACGTTAACATTAAAACATGAACCAAGCTACTCTGACCCGGTTTATAACACACTTTATACAACAGTTATTTTAATCATTTATAAACAGACTTTGACCTCTGACCCACCTGAGCGTCAAACAGCTGCCGGTACACCTTCTCGCTCGGAACCGGGACCGCTGTGCTCTCACACATGCTAACGGTATTAGCCGCCCGGTAACGTTAGCTTTAGTGCGGATCTGTTAGCTAACGTTGGCCGCTGTTCCCCGGGCCGTTGATGTGTTCCCCGGGCCGTTGGTGTGTTCCCCGGGCCGTTGGTGTGTTTCCCGGACCGTTGGTGTGTTCCCCGGGCCGTTGGTGTGTTCCCGGAGTGGAGGTGTTTCCGGGACCATTAGTGAACTTCCCCGTTTTTACCATGGATGTATTAAGAGAACTGGATACAGTGTTCGGCGGGAAGCCCCGTCCGTTCCAATGAGAGTGCTCAAAAGCGCATTATACAAACATGGAGCTCGGCTTTTCCGCATTCTTGGCCCATGACGTCACGGTGGACATGCGCACTAGCAACAATTTGTTTGTGTTGTCTTAGCAACCGGTAGCAACATGCTCGTTCATGAGGTTATCTCTCGTGGCTCTTACAAGTGGCAAATTCATGAACTCGCCGTTTTCATTGTCTAAAATATTCACTAACGTTAAACATTGTGTTTTCGTTGTTCCTGATCGTTTACATGCTTAGCTAAATAAACGATAGATGTATTTAGCTAGACAACCAAGGAGATTTAATCATTATGTCGTGCTACTAGCTAGCTAGCTACTAGCTAGCGCTTGCAGTTAGTCTGCAGTTTCGTGAACAGAGCTCATCCATGGCTTCATCTCTCATCCACGTTACAAGCTTTACAGCATACAGCCCTCGGGTGTATTATAAGAGAGAACCAAGGCCATGTAATCACTATGTCTGTAGTAACGTCATGTAGGCAGGATCTTAATACAGCCAGGCTAGCTGACCCTGATGTTAGCAACTAGCTAGCTAGCCGATAACCCCGCCAGTTTAGGAAACGCTAATGACGTTACATCCACGTAACAGGCTTTACAACATACATACATCCCTCGAATGTATCATAACTTCATAAGATAATACCATGGACGTATTGAAAGGTTGGTGAATTACAACCATTAGCTATATCCATTATTACAGCTAGCTACATGATCGGGAGAACAGTCATGTGAGTGGGCGTGCGCAGTCCCGTGGGTCTGCTCGTGTCCATTATGCGCGTTCATCATTTCAAATTTAATAATTCTGGATTCGCTTCTAGTGAATGTTAAAAATGTTAAAAACGTAACGTTTTAAACAATGACTCTTTCATTGTTCAAGCTGGTGAGTTGATATACCCCGAAACAAATTATCCGCTGAAATATAGACGTTTCTTTCGCCATGTAATGTCTATGTGAAAAGTCTTTCTGGGCCATGGGGTGCAATACCACCGTTATCCGCTAAGCCCATGTTGGCATATAGACACGGCGCTCTTCCTGGGGGCTTGGTTTTTACTCTCTGTGTAATAAAAGTCCGTTAAAGTTGCTCAAACTGTACCACCGGCTTCCTTCAGAGCCGCGGTTAGTCTCTCTCTGTGTCTGTGGGTAACTCCGTCACCATGGCAACATGGAACGCGGTGTGACGTTCACGGTCCGCGGAGAAAAAAAACAATCTTACATCCCGAACATACAGAAAAGTCCCTCCAAACCTTAGACTGTTAATATTAATAATAATATTGTTAACATGTCTATGCTCCAAACCTTAGACTGTTAATATTAATAATAATATTGTTAACATGTCTATGCTCCAAACCTTAGACTGTTAATATTAATAATAATATTGTTAACATGTCTATGCTCCTAACCTTAGACTGTTAATATTAATAATAATATTGTTAACATGTCTATGCTCCAAAGCTTACTGTTAATATTAATAATAATATTAACATGTCTATGCTCCAAACCTTAGACTGTTAATATTAATAATAATATTGTTAACATGTCTATGCTCCAAAGCTTAGACTGTTAATATTAATAATAATATTAACATGTCTATGCTCCAAACCTTAGACTGTTAATATTAATAATAATATTGTTAACATGTCTATGCTCCAAAGCTTAGACTGTTAATATCCATCCATCCATCCATCCATCGTCAACCACTTATCCCGCGCACAGGGTCGTGGGGGGGCTGGAGCCAATCCCAGCATACGTCGGGCAAAAGGCGGGGTACACCCTGGACCGGTCGCCAGTCCATCGCAGGGCCACACATAGACGAACAACCACTCACTCACACATGCACACCTACGGACAATTTAGGGACACCAATAAACCTAGCCCGCATGTCTTTGGTCGGCAGGAGGAAGCCGGAGAGAACCCACACAGACACGGGGAGAACATGCAAACTCCACACAGAAAGGCCGGGCCAACCGGGGTACGAACCCACAACCTTCTTGCTGTGAGGCGACAGTGCTAACCACCGCACCACCGTGTCCCCTTAGATTGTTAATATTAATAATAATATTGTTAACATGTCTATGCTCCAAACCTTAGACTGTTAATATTAATAATAATATTGTTAACATGTCTATGCTCCAAAGCTTACCTTACAGCAGAGAGGTTCTCTTTAATGTCTCCATGTGGCTTTAGCAGGTAAATAAAGGAAAGGTGAAGAAGGGTTAGATTCAATGACCACCATGGCCGATGTTTACTAGCAGTTTTAAACTGTCACAAGTAGGAATTAAAAGGCAGTAATTCCGTTACTAAGCAACGCATTCTCATTACCGGGTTATAATAAACATATTTGCCAGGCCATCTCATAATGCACACGTTTTCTTTATCATTATCCTATTTATTTTGTATGTTCAGTTTCATAGCATAACAGCTCTTCATGCAACAACTACTTTATTATCTGATGTTATTAGAGTCAAACACACCTTACAAAGCTGTGTGTACAAAGTTTGTTGAGTATTATATTAAATGTTTTATTAAATCCAAATGACACTACTTGGTAAATCAATCTTTTCTCAGGCCTAAAATCCACATTGATTTTCCATTATATGGCCGTGAAGTTGGCATTAAATGTCATCCTAGGTGGTATTAAAAAGGTCTTAAAAAGCCTTAAATGTAACTAGAAGAATCCCGGGGGTATCCTGTGAACGTATTTGAGCCTAATGATGAAGGTGACACAGTCTCTGAAGTCTTAACCCCATTTATCCACAGTTCAGTTGAGTGATGGCAGTGGGAAGTCTGACAACACAGAAAAAATAGCCGATTCAAATAATAATGTCTGGATTTACGGATGATTTTATAAATTTTTTTGGTGTCACTTATAATTCCACACATTTAGACATCAATACAAACAAATAACAAGATTGTAGATCCATTAACAAGAACACTTGTTTCAACTTACAAATAGAAACAATGAAATACAGAACCTAAAAATAAGAAAAGAATAAAGAGATGATTATAATTCTGGCATTATATCACTGAAAATACCAATGTCACGCAATGCTGTTGGACAACAATAATCAAAATGATTAACTACAGAAATTAGCTAAAATCCTGATAACTAATGAAAGCACAATTGTTAAAAAATAAGAACATTCATTCAATACAAAATAACCAAAATCCATTATTACAAAATAAGTAGAAATCCTGTTACAAACAACAACATTTTTTAAATCCCATTTCTGACAAAAGATGCTCCACTCTGAAAGGTACCAGTTAAAAATTTCTAATAATAATCAAACCCAAACAGAAGAATTTAGGATTATGTTTACTTTTTGTTGTTGTTGCTTCAAACATCGGAAGTCTGCCGAGATCCGATGAGAAACAAGATGAACCGATATCAGCGGACCTTTCTCCGCTCTGCTCAAAGAGGATTTCTGCCCCGAAGGGAAGTCAAACAGTGTTCATCTGACCACACTGCCATGACACAGACCCAACTTAAAATCAACAAAATATATCTTTAATTTATCACTTTGTGTAAACATACACGCCACTTTCCTTTTGTTAGCTGTATATGTTGAGCTATCAGCGTGTATTTCTACGCTGTACACAGCGGACGGCAGTCTGCCACGTCACAACGTAAACGTACACTCCACTTTCTAAAGCCACGTGGCGGGTTATCGCGAGGCTATGGTTGAGTTTATGAAACGTCGGTTTAGGAAAAGAACAAATGTGGAAAGGAAACATCACACCTGGTCTCCTGGGTGAAAGTCCTGTGTTTGACCTGTCTAACCCCCCAGACCAACCTCTCTATGTGGATTTTCACCCTTTCATACTACTCGCTACGGCGTCAATTCACACGCAATCACAAGGTAATGTAAGTCAATGGAGGCCAAACGGCGTTGATAAACACGCTAAAAAGCGAGTATGCGTCTTGATAAAACGCCAATGATGGCATACGAATTGGCGTGTCATACATACGCCACTTCATGAGATCAGTCTGCATCTGCACACACTGCCATGACAAAGACTAACTTAAAATCAACAAAATATCTCTTTAATTTATACTAAAAAATTTTACTTAATCAAAAACGCATCTGCAAAGAAAAAGTTCCTTCGCATCTGATCACCTGTTCTCACACTGTGTAACTTACAAAGAATGCAAATGTTACACAATGTTGCTTTAAGCACAAAATAAATCTAAAAGAAATAATCAAAATCCTGATAACAAATATCAGCACAATTGTTATAAAATAACAAAATCATTCATTAAAAAAAGAAGTAAAATCCATCATTACACAATAAGTAAATTCCTGAAATATAAAAACAAACAGTTGTAAAGTCCAGTTCAGACCAAAGATTGAGGACGAGATGAGAGTAAACTTTAGTCTCCCTGAGAGTCTCCGGTCTGCAGCATTCTGAAAGCTGCCAGTTTCCACCAATCAGACGAGACGGTGGATCATCTCCATAGAAACCACTCTCGGGACTTCTGCTCTAACTTCAGATTTTTCTGGCGTTTTGTAGCTGATATTATTTGTAGCATCTTAAGATATGAATGAGGAGAGTGATAGTGAGATACTTGCTACAGCTGCATTTGTAGTAGAGATGAAACAGAGAAAATTATGTTTTATTTCTCTGATTCTCTGCTTTGTTCTAACTCTGCTCTTCTCTCTTCAGTCTCTCTCTAGCTCGCTCCACCACGTACCGTGCTCACGGCACTCGTTGAGCCTCCGTCTAAAACTCTGACATTTCACCAGCTGACCGTTTGTAATATAGAAATAAAAAGGATTCTGGATCCATTTGTTTCTATAATTTGTTGCTGACTTGACCACCTGACTTCTCTATTGGCTGTTGAAACAGGAGACGTCTCTTACGTTATAAACCAGCCTGTGGAGACTCCACCAGCTGAGTCACAGCAACACCATCAGCTGGTTTGAGTCGAGCTGAGACGGGCCGGTTCAGACCGCTTCGACATTTCCTTCAATGTTCTTAAACGGTTTCGCTTTTGTCTCGAATCTTTGGGCTGAACTGGATTTCATGAAATAGGAAAAAGCATTAATTACAAAAGTAAGCAAAATCCATCATTACACAATAAGTAAATTCCTAAACTACAAAAACAAACCATTCTTATGAAATGAGATGAAATTTGTGTGAAAACAGCCTCTGATTTTTTAATATTGTACTGTGTGTGCGAGCTACATGACTTTGATTCCTCCATTGTATTTCTTTCTGTCCTTCGGGTCCCAGTGACCCGAAGGTCAACACAAGGTTTATGTACTTCCGTTTACTTTGTTGAGAATTGCTCTCTAAACAAGGGTTAATACAGCACCTTAGTTCTTGTTTGTACAGCATTTTTGTCAGCTTAAACTGTGTTTAAATGTGGTCTAGAAATAAACTTTACTTACTTACTTTACAAGAAACAGGGTTTAGAGAGCAATTCTCAACAAAGTAAAGGGAAGTACATCCTTATGTTGTCCTTCGGGTCACTGGGACCCGAAGGACAACACAAGGGTTAATCCCAAACACCAACAGATCATCAACATGGCACCAGATGTTGTTCACCAACCTGGAACGTTTTCTGGTGTTTCACGATAAAATCGTAATCAAAGAATTTTGAGTTTTTGTCAATGTTTTTTCCATTTATTTTAATTAGGGATGTCAACACGAAAACATCTGATTGTGATTTATTATATGATTGTCTGTAGTTGACTTGTGATATAACGCAAATGGCACATTTTTAATCTGTTCTAAATGTACTTTAAAAGGGATATTTTTCAAGTTTTTAAAGCTCAAGTGGTGATTGCAACTTTGCATAATCCGGTGGTAACTCAGATCACATCAACAGTACATGCAGATAACTTTAGTCTTGAGGAGAGAACCATCTGGAAGGGCTGTGATACTCAATGACATTCAAGACTCTTTTCTTATGACTTGCTGGAAAAACCGAAGAAATTGAGATGGCCGCATGGGAAAGTTTGGCTGGGTGGATACTAATAATGGGCGAGTGCAGAAGCTATTTTAAGGTTGTCGACCACTCTTCCCAGTTGTACCTTAAAGAGTAACTACGTTTTTTTCAGCTACTTTCTAGGGTAAGTGTTTTTTCTTTTGGCAATCTTTTAACAAAACACACTTTTTTTAACCTGTTTTGGGGTTAGGAGGGTTAATACTGGACCAATGTCAAAGATGGTTGTTCCCATCAGTCACTTAGACACAAAAACATAGAAAATAGGCTCCAGGTTGAAACAGTAGTTACCCTCTAATTGGGCTTTGGGAATACCATGGGGTTTCAGTGAAAATAAAAAAATTGAAAAATGAGTTGGAACCTTTTCCAAATCAAGGTCTTCTATAAATATGTGACCCAATTATGGTGGTCCTGGGTCCATCCTAAGGACACCTACTGGGTCCCTAAAACAGGGTCCAGACATTTGGGAAGAATAATGCTTGTCAGTAAAATGTACTTTTTTTAAATTCATATTTCCTCACAGACTGGCCCCAAGAGACCCCAAGATTTTGTACACAAGTACCCAGCATGTGCCAATCAAAATTAATTTAAGTTTTGTCAGGGTAAATAAATGGGAATTATTCCAAGTGGGGTAAAAAGGTGCATGAATGCTTAACCTCCATGAGCTCCTTGGAGGTGCTACTCTGCTCCCTGAGCTCCTTCCTCTTCAGTCGGCCCTCCTTCAGCTGCAGGGACACCCAGGTTATAATAATCCGGCTCAATGTTCTCCTGTCTGCACGGCAGCTGCCCTCTTCTGGCCTGGAGAGACATGACAGCACACAGATATGACTTCCTGTATCACTCCTCTCTTCAGTTTAACAAACACAGTCAGTGGTGGAAACAACAGAGAGAGAGAGAGAGAGAGAGAGAGAGAGAGAGAGAGAGAGAGAGAGTCCATACCCTACAGTAGAAGTAAAGGACAATGTTCTCCACCAGCAGAATCAGCGGCAGGAGGATCGCTCTGATGATTAAAGGCCTCGGATCTGATGGAACACATGGACAATAAACACATCACACAACATCATGAGTCCAACAGCTCCCATTAAACACATACTGACCTGAAATCTAAAATCACTTCAACATGGACACTTATTACTTTATATCATCCCATGGTCAGAGCTTTATGATTGGTCACATCAGAAGATGATTCTCATAGTGAAACACCTCGCTCAGTTCTCAGAGAACCAGAGTTATCCTCGTAACCAAACATGCTCTGTCCTACAGTTATTTGTTAGCTGTTACCATTTTTACATTTTGTATGAGTTTGGTTACTATCTGACACGTGTAACATGATGACAGTCATCACAGTTAGTCCAGAAACATGGTGTCAGCTGATCATTTTCACTCAGTTTGGACCAATCATCTTCTCACATCCTGTAAACAGTCAGCTTACCCATGACGCTGAGAGAGAGCACACGGCTCTCAGAGGAGAAGTTATGAGAGAAAACATAGAGGTGATAAACACAGCTGTAGCTTCCTTGGTGGGCGGGCTCTGCAGCAGGAAACAGGAAGTGGGCAGAGTGATTGACAGCTGGCTGGGTGTAGTTGTTTGTTGAGTTGGAGGAGGTGAAGGTGAGCTGGAAGGAGCCTCCTGGGTACTGTGGCTGGATGGAGCAGCTGATGGTGAAGTTGGAGCCCCAGAACACCTGGAACACCTCCTGCTGGTCCTCCTCGGAGACCCCGACCATGGAGGAGGACACAGAGAGGTTGGGCTGAAGCAGCAGGTCTGTAAACACAGACAGACAGACAAACAGACAGACAGGTAGTCAGACAGACAGACAGACAGACAGACATATAGGTAGGCAGACAGACAGAAAGAAATACAGACAGGCAGATAGACAGGTAGACAGACAGGTAGGTAGGCAGGCAGGCAGACAGACAGGTAGGCAGACAGACAGACAGACCGACACATAGGTAGGCAGACAGACAGACAGACAGACATACAGACAGACACATAGGTAGGCAGACAGACAGACAGACAGACAGACAGACAGACAGACAGACATACATACATACAGACACATAGGTAGGCAAGCAGACAGACAGACAGACAGTTTGAAGCTTCCAGAAACAAGTCCACTTCTCCACACTTCAGGATGTCATTGTCCTGGATAACTTTACAGTTCAGTCCAATGGAAACCACCGACTGTCACTGGGGCAGAGGAAGGAGCACACACACGAGTATATAATGTAGGTCATCATGAGCACACTAATGCATTATTCTTCAATTCTGTCTTCAATGTCAACCTTTGGGACTAATGTGCATCGTCTATTTGGTCCACTAAAAGTTCTGTTGTTGCTGCTGACAGACTCAGATTATTATTTAAGTGTCTGACAACATTATGAAAGGATCCCTACAGAGATAGACCTTTAAAACCTCTTTAAGACCTTTCTGTTAAACCAGAAACAGCTCTGAGGTCGCTAACACTAAACCCACCAGTCTCCATTTAGAAAAACATTACTTTTAGCGTGTATAGAGCCAGACTATTTTCACATGTAAATCGGTAAACTTTGTATTCATTTCAACCAAAACTAGAATTGTGATGTTTTCGAAAAGTGGAAAGACGACCCAAAACAGGTTTTCATGGTTTTATTTAGTTTCTCCCGACTTTAAAAGCAGTGTATTTTATGATGATAAAATTACTGTTTATTTACATGGAGTCTGGTGGGTTTATACAACGCAATTTTGCAGATGTTTTTATGTGTAAAAAAAGGATCTTACTCTTTAACATGAATCCTTTCCATAATGTTGTCAGACACTAAGAATATTAATCTGACTCTGTCAGCGGTAAAAACAGAACTTTTGTGAAGGTAAATACAAGCTGAACAGTTGTCCTATTAACTAACATTGTAGCTTGTTTCACCGCTGCTGACTGCAGAGATCTCTCTTAATGCTGGACCAATGTCAAAGATTGTTGTTCCCATCAGTCACTCAGACACTAAGACAGGGTTTCCCACACAGACTAATTGGACCAATGTCAAAGAGCTCTTATTCTATGAAACTAAACACTGAAAATAAATAGGATAATAAAAAAGAAAACATGTGCATTATGAGATGTCCGGTCAAATTTGTTTATGATAACCCAGTAATGAGAACACTAAAACAGGGCTTCCCACACATAGACACACACACACACACACACACACACACACACACACACACACACACACACACACACACACACACACACACACACACACAGTCTCAAACACACACACAGACACACACACACAGACGGACACACACACACACACACACACACACACACACACACACACACACACACAAACACATAGATGGACACACACACAGACACGCACACACAAACACAAACACACACAAACACACACAGAGGGACACACACACACACACAGACGGACACACACTCTCAAACACACACAGACACACACAGAGACACAAACACAAATAAGGACACACACACGCACACAGACACCATACACACACACACATACTCACACACACATACACACACACACAGACACACACACACACACACACACACACACACACATACAGTCACACATATACACACAAACAGTCACTCACACAAACACACACACATACAGACATACACACACACACACACACACACGCACACACAGACGGACACACACTAACACACACACAGACCACACACACACTTACACACACACACAAACACACACACAGATGGACACACACACACAGACATGCGCACACACACACAGACACGCCACACACACACACACATACACACACACACACACACACACACACACACAGATGGCACACACACACAGACATGCACACACAAAACACACATACAAACACACACAAAACAAAAACAAGGACACACTCTCACTCACACACACACACACACACTTCTTACACACACACACACACACACACACACACACACACAACACACACACACACACACACACACAAACACACACACACAGATTAACACTTTACACACACAACAACTACAATAAACAAAAACACACACACACACTCACAATCACAACATAGACACAATAGAACACACAACAAGGATCACAACATAACAAACAAAACCACAATAACAAACACACAACAACACACAACAAAATAACACAAACACAAGAGGACACAAAAAGACACAGACAAACACAAACACAACACAAACAACAGAAAACAAAACAACACACACACACAAAATAAACAACACAAAAAACAACACACAACCCAAAAAAAAAAAAACACCAAAAAAAAAAAAAAAAAACACAATAAAACAAAAAAAAAAAAAAACAAATAAACACACAAAACACACAAAAAACAAAAAAAAAACAAAAAAAAAAAAAAAAAAAAAAAAAAAACCACAAAAAAAAAAAAAAAAAAACACAAAGAGAAACACCAGATCCCTCACACACAGATACACACACACAGAGACACAAACACACACACAGACAGACACACACACAAACACACACACAGACAGACGTAGACACACTTAGACACACACAGACAAATACGCACACACACACACTCACAATCACACACAGACACAGACACACATAGACACAGACGGACACACGCACACACACAGACATACACAGACACACACAATCACACACACAGACAGACACAGACACACACACACACACACACACACACACACACAGACGGACACACACACACACAGATACAGTCACACACACACACACAGACACAAACACACACACACACTTAGACACACACAGAGAAATACGCACACACACACACACTCACAATCACACACGCAGACAGACACACACACAGACACAGACACAAACACACATAAGGACACACAGACAGACACAGACACACACACAAACACACAGATGGACACACACACACATACACACACACACACACACACAAACACACACACAGACACACACACACATACACACACAATATATAAAATTATTAGTAAAGGAACTATTGTGAACCCCCCCCCCCCGCTACCACAAATAGTTTTCTAATCTTTTGGGGAACCCTGAAAAACAGGAACATCTGGTCTAACTAACATAAGGTTTAACTGATGAGCATCACACGGACCCACATGGCACTTAAAAATCTAACTTCTACAGCATCTGTTTTAACTGTATTTAGCTTCCTGAGGAATACAGGACTAATTGAAAGATGTATTTTGTTTTTTTTACTTGCAATGGCTAGACTTCTGCACCCCAGCCCGGTCCAGCTGGAGGCGGTAATGCACCATTAAAGTTAGTTGTCAACCGCCATAAAATCGGAAGAAGAAGAAGCTGCAGCAGAGCCGGATGTTACTGTCGGTACACGATCCGTTCTGCACATGCGCAAAATGTTCGCCGCTTTTGCAACGGGGATTTTCACTCACTGCACGATCTATTCTTCAACTCCGCCGATAGCTCCAAGCTTAACGCTAGTTTAGCTAACAGCTAATCGGCCTAACCGCTGCTGAGACAGCACGTAATAACTTTAAAAGACCCTCAAAATAAAACTTGAAAATAACCGTTAACATATATAACAGCTGTTACGTCAGTTCTACTTTACTTATGCTCATTTAAAATACAATCACTCAACACTTGTCTTTATTGTTATTACTGTAAAGTCTTAATGTAGCTGTAGCCTGCTTCTCCCATTAAGTTTGACTTAACGTTATTTTAGACTGAATCTAGCTGTCAGCTAGCGGTTAGCCAAATCAGCTGTTAGCTAAACTAACGTTAGCTTCCCGGTGGAGGCTAGCGTGGAACAGATCGTGCAGGTCGTAAACAGTAATATCTTGTGCATGTGCTGAATGGATTGTGTACCGACATTACCCTTTAAAGTACAAAGTGAGAAATAATAAACTTCCTGGTAACATTCAAAACATGTTCCAGGACAGAGAGGGGGCGCTATGATTTAAAGGTAAACTTAATGTATAACAACCGTAAGCCCCCCCCCCCCCACTACTCTGAAAGGATTTTGATTCTTCATACTTTCTTTCAGACACAATTATTCATTTAACAGTTTTTTTTTTTATTTTTTTTTTTTTTTTTTTTTTTTTTTTTTTTTTTTTTTTTTTTTTTATAAATTAACTTCCCCCCTTTAATGAGTTTACTTATTTAGCTTTGTGTCTTTTTTTTTTTTTTTTTTTTTTTTTTTTTTTTTTTTTTTTTTTAAAATATTTTTTTTTTTTTTTTTTTTTTTTTTTTTTGTGCGCAGGTGAGATGAAGGACAGAGGAAGAGTAATCTGATACAGCACACTCCCTCAGAGCAGATCCAGACTCAACACAGTCAGACCTGATCATCCACACAGATCTGTATGAGGACTTTTCTCTCTCTACATAAACAGCAGAGCCACAGTCTGACTCTCTGCAGGCAGCAGCTGCTGTCTTCAGGGTCCAGACAGAGTAACGGTCATTCACTGGTCTCCATTCTCCTTGTTTCACCTCCAGTGTTCCTCTACAGCGACTGGCTCCTCCCACCAACCTGACAGCATCAGGCTCTGAACAGAAACCAGAGTCATCAGCAAAAGAACAAAGTGAGTTTCATTAGAACAGAAATGAACCAAATCAGAGCTGCAGCTCTTCTTCTACCTGAGCAGGTGAGTCCAACAGCTTTTCCAGGTGAGCAGGTGTTTCTATCTGAGCCTGAGCTGCTACAGTCCAGGAGAGCAGACTCATGGCCTCCACACTGGAACTCTTTGGTCCTCATTGTAGGCTCCACTTCTCCATAGAGTGCCCCCTGGAGGACTGAAGGAGCCCCACAGCCAAGCTCCCTACAGACCACCTCTGCATCCTGCTGGTCAAAATCATCTTCACACACTGAGGACCAGCGCTGGGTAGACTGGTTAGTCTTCACCTCCAGTCTGCCTGAGCACAGACTGGTCCCATTCACCAGCCTGACAGAGTCTGGAGAGATGATAGAAGATACAATAGAGAGAGAGAAAAGACACCAGACATCATTAACAACAGAACTCATCTTTATACCGTGGTCACACCGCCCGGGTAAAGTGTGAATTCTGAGAAGTGATAACTACAAAGTCAATAGAAATACGCAAATAGACGAAATTTGTGTCATTCAAGCCGTGTGTTTGTGTGAGTTGAAATATTTGAACTTTGGAAAGAAATGTGTGTGACGCTGTGTCTTGAAAGTATTTAGATCCTCCTGATGTCCTCACGTTGTTGAAGCAGAAATGGAGGAACAGATGATTGTAGCTGTCTGTAGCTCCTCATTATTTACAGACAGCAGATGCTAAAGGAGCTTTCTTTGGGAAGAGTAAAACTACCTATTAAGTTCTGAAATAATGTGTCTGTTGTGTTGATGGAGCAGCTACAATGTTAGCATAGCTATGATCCATCCAAACTCCATTCAGAAAACAACCATTTTAAAAGTTGTTTGCTTGTCGTCTGGCAGACAGACCTGATGAAGAATGGATTCATACTTTTTACAAATCAGCATCATTATCTTGTTATTTCGACTTACATTTTATTTGTTTGTTTACAAAACAGGAAATATGAACCTCAAGTAGCGCTGGAAGTGGCAGTCATCAACTACACCCTGGCCCCTGAAGACTGCAGTTTTTGATCTAGATGTCCTTGTTGGTGATTTATACGGTAGAAAGTGATGCTATACTCCATTACAGTCAGTCTTCAGCTGTAATGACAGACAGGAAGCCTGAAGTGTTGACGCCTGAACAGGATGCTGTGTGTTGATGTTGACACGTGTATCAGGTGTGATCTAGCATCTACCCATGATCTGGACCGATCAGACAGACAGACAGACAGACAGAAGGACGGAGAGAGACAGACAGACAGACAGACAGACAGAAAGTTTGAAGCTTCCAGAAACAAGTCCACTTCTCTATACTTCAGGATGTCATTGTCCTGGATAACTTTACAGTTCAGTCCAATGGAAACCACTGACTGTCACTGGGACAGAGGAAGAAGCACACACACGAGTATATAATGTAGGTCATCGTGAGCACACTAACGTATTATTCTTCAATTCGGTCTGCAATGTCACCCTTTGGGACAAATGTGCATCGTCAATTTGGTCCACTTAAAGTTCTGTTGTTGCTGCTGACAGACTCAGATTATTATTCTAAGTGTCTGACAACATTATGAAAGGATCCCTACAGAGATAGACCTTTAAAACCTCTTTAAGACCTTTCTGTTAAACCATAAACAGCTCTGAGGTCGCTAACACTAAACCCACCAGACTCCACACACACAGACACATTGTCACACACATACATACACACACACACACACATTGTCACACACAAACACACACACACATACACACGGGTCTATGTGGATTAGCCGGACTTTTTCTCCAAACAGGCCCGGTGGAGGTTTAGATGGACTACCCTTTCCTGAGGTCCTAGAGCTATGGGAGTTAGATTAAAACACTCAAAAAAAATTGAAATTCAGGTCACTTTAGACTTCACATACACCCTTCAGAGCATGATACACACCACCCTAAAACCATTGTGGTTTATAGAGACAGTTCTCCTTTTTAAAAATATGTGATTTATAAAAAGGTCCAAACAAACATTATTGGGACTTTAAAAGGACAATGACGTCACTTAAATAACTTGGGCTCATTAACATAAATACACATCAACCTGACACCACCAAGCGTTAATGGGACTTTATTATTTTATTGTACAACTCAAATATCACCATTGTTAATTTGTGACACCGACTAACAGCCAGATAGTAGCCTGTAACAGCTTAACAATAGATTATCACACAACACAAGTGTCATGACAATAACTTATTTTAGCTTTTTTGCTCAAATCTCATTCTTACCCAACTTCAAAAGACATAACATGTAAAAAAAAAAATAAGTACTGGTTTACAGTTTGTTGTTATGATGGCCTCTTTGTATAATTCAACCTTATATTTTTGTACTGAACCTTTAAAATGGCATTATTACAACCTTTAACAGGCAGATAACTTGTAACACAAGAGCCACACTTTTTAAAACATTAACACAAACAGAAAAACACCACCACAACTGTCAGTGTATTTAAATATTTTCTTTTTGTGACTGCATCTTTGCAGTTATTCCTCTATTTCTAACAAAGTCCCTTATATTTTGCACTGTTCTTTGTGCCAACACGGGATCTTCCACCAGTTTGCAGTGACTGCATTCAGTTTTGGTGGCCAGTTTCCCCCTGCTTATATGATCTTTGAAGTGTTGCATTACTGCAGCAACCTCAGCCTTAGACCACACTTTCTTTGCCACTATTCTGGATTCATGTTCTTTATCAGCATAATTCCCTGGAAGATAGGCAAACAAGAAAAAGATATATCACAAACAAAATGTGTTTTTTTCTTAATAATTCACTTTGGATATCAGTTGATTGCTCACTCGATGTGAGAAACTGACTCCACACTGGGCTGCGGCCTTTTGTGAAATCATGTTTGCTCCTATTTTGCAAAATATATCTTTTTTAATAAAATACAAAAACCCAACTTGCTTTTAGTCTCAGTCTGTCTTATTTGTTTCAATTTACTAAACTCTGAAATTTCCCACCCTGCTGCAAAGGAAACTTCCACTGCAATTACACAATATGATATTATGTTAATATTTAACGTAATACGACTGCACCTCCACAAACATAATTTTGAATTACTGTCCAGCCATACTGTATTTTTATGCTTATATTTCTGAATAGTAGTCAACTCATATTTGGACATGAAAGGTGATTTTTTTTTTCTTGGAAAAGGATGCTGACTACGCCAAGTATAGATGTTTTATAAATTAACATTCAAAGGAAAATACAAACACTCAGATAATATCTACAAGGGCTAATTTCTATACAAACCTTCAATTTCAATCTCATCCAGTGACTTCCCCTGCATGCTGGAAAGGTGTCCTTTCTCCATTGACAAAAGCAGTTTGGAAATCTTAGCCAGTTGTGTTGTGGGAACTGGTAATCTGGTGAACACGGATGTCGTGACCCAGGAAATCTGCAACCTGATCAAGTTCATTGTTTTTTAAATTAAGGACTTGTGAGAGTGTGGCAACATGTTTCCTGAGTTGTGTTGACCTGAGGTACTCCGGGTGCTTTGCTCCACACTGGTTTGCATGAACATGCAAACAGTCCTGTCCTGTGTAGTGGCTCATTGACGTTGGTCTTGCAAACAGGAAGAAATTTGTGGCACAAACGCCACATTCAGTTCTTCTACTGGCAAGTAGTGACAAAGCATCCACCACACTTGGTGTGAGCAGAACTGCAACCTTTCTGCCCCTTTTACCCATGATTTCAATTCGTCTGAAATAGTTGCAGAGCTTCTGTTCAGTCTTCGACAACCCCATGGCAACATCTTCATGGAGCTTTGTGTTGTCCCTTTCATGAAAACTTTTGAGGCGCATTTTTGAAACTTCCCCAGCACGTCTTCGATTGAACACAATGATTTGTGCAAGTGTGAGTTTTGCAAGTTGAGCATAGTTCTGAGTGGTGGCCTCTTCCTTCAATCTGCAGAAGGCACTTTCTGCAGATTTCTCAAGGTACTGATGAAGGATCTGAACATCTTCAGTGAAGGGCAATGTTGATGGTTTGTTGTATTTTGCATCACTCAGTGTGTTCAGGGCACTGTGAGACACCAACTCAGACCACCTGGAGGTGTACAACTTCTTGAATATGTCAGTGTACCTGATCAACTCTTCATCTTCTGCCATGAGTGCCCTACAATGAATAATGTCAGCGATTTTCTGCAGTGTATGCCCCAGTTTCAGCGCAAGGCTTGGTTTCTGGTACAAGTGTTTTTCTTCATCAAAACCTGAAACTTTCTTTACTGCTTGCACAACTCTCTGGAAGTTAGCAGGTTTAACAGCCTCCTCTAGGTTATGTACTGAGAATTCTTTACGCAGGCATAACAAACGCCCCACTTCACGGAGCTTCTGTTGAATGTATTCATATTTTGTAGGGTCTTGTCCATGTTTGTTGTAGAGTGACTGGGCAAACTGAATAATAGAGAGGTCATTTCGCACAACTGAGGCCACCTCATCTTGTTTCATGACACTAAGGAGCTTCCACACTCCACTTGAGATCTGCTGACAGAATGTAGACTCCAGAGCTACAGCCAAGCCCAGTACTTTGGTTCTCCCAGGTTTGTCATCCAAATCTTCGTTTTCTGGCTTAAAGGGGCATCTGCGGACATGTCTCCAAAGCTCCTTAAGTATGTACATCCCTTGACAATACATACAGTGAATAAACTTTCCTGCCAGTGTTTTAGCTTTTGGCTTTCTCTTCACTTTCAGTGATCCTGTTCCATCTTGCAAAACTGCAGTGTTATGTTTAAAATTTCCCTTATTCCTCATTTTTTTCTAATAATATCTTGCGCTCTTTTGAGTCCTCAGGAAGGGAAAATGCATGGACAATTTCAGCATGTGTGTTGTGTGTTTTCAAATGGCGGGAAATTTTGCTTTGTGGCTTACCACAAACATAACAGTAATTCTTTTTACTCAATCAGATGTGGTAATTCTTGTTCATGAGTCACAGTTTCTTCCTCCGGCTTTTCCTTTGATGAGTCTTTGATAAAATTCGCTGAATTAGACGTGTCAGCAGCATTGGGAATCATCTTATTTTTAAGGGGTGGCCAACATTGTGATGTACTGGGCACAACTGGGGTGCCTGTGTCTGACCCATAAGATGTTCCAACATCAGGTATTACTGTTTTTACTTGAATATGTGCAATATATATATGAATCATATTCATCATCCTCCGAGTCAGGTATGTATTCCTTGTCAGACATGTCCTCAGCATCATCAGATGATATTTGGTCCAATTCTGGATGTGGAATTTTGTCCTGATCTGACATCCGTTCATCCTCGGAAGCCTCAGAAGACTGCTGTGCCTGAATTGGTGAGAAAGCAAATTATTTTACAGGGTGATTGAATCTTATAGACAGTTCAAGTTCAACACTCACTCAGTAGATACTCACCTGTGCTGTGCAAGTAATCTCCTGTAATTTGCTTGAGGCAGGATTTATGCCAGACCCCTGAACAAACAACAAACATTTTGAGTAAAATAATGTTAACACTGTAGGTCTATTTAAGTGGTTAGAGCACAACACATGTACACTCTATACTAGGGCTGCACGATTATGGCCAAAATGATAATCACGATTATTTTGATCAATATTGAGATCATGATTAACTATCACGATTATTTGTTTTTAACCAAAACAAATTTTATTGTCACACAGGCTAATTATAACCGCGTTTACATCCATATTGTGCTACATTCCTCCTTTATTGAAGGATACTGTGAAGGAGTATGCCATTTCAGCTGTTGTGCGACCGCTTTCCACACATGCACGTTTGCCGTGAAAGATACAGGCAACGCAATTTTCTGTTCACGTTAACGGCGCATGTGGTGCCCGGTATCTACCAGACGAAATAGCAACGCGGATTTTGGTGGCTAATTACACTACATGTCTGCTTTGGGCTCTCTGATGCTCCGAAACCCACGTTAGAGGCAACATAAACATCGCTGCATGTTATGCTAGTAAACACTAATAACACGTTTCACGGCAGGTAACGTTAGCCTACTGTTAGCCACAGTAGTAACTGGATTAAACACGGCTCAAATGCTGACTGCTAAACGGTGTAGTGTGACTGTATTTCACTGTAGGATTCCAACAACAGTCTGCTGCTAAAGCTACGAGCTAAAAGACACAAACTAGCACTATGGTCCCTGCTGTTGTATGAAAAACAAAACAGACGGGACAAAATTTTGCATTTAATGGTAAACATCGTGACCGACTTATGATGCCCGACTGCGACCTGTTGTGGAATTTTCCGCACGTAACTCTGTCCTCTGTGACTGTCTACATCTAAAAATTGAGCTGCGCGGTGCAGGGAAAAACTCTGATTGGCTCACAGAGACACGTGATGAGCCAGTGGTTTATGGAGCGCTAGATTGGCTTTGCAAAAACTGTTCTATGAACGGAATGACACATTTTAAATATCGCACTATCACGCAAATTTGATTGTGGGAAGCCAAAATCGTGATCGTGATTAAAATTTGATTAATTGTGCAGCCCTACTCTATACTATTTCACTAAATATCTAACCTGTGCATCGATAGCCAAGCCACTTGAAGGAAGATACAGGTCCCACACAATTAACACACTTCTCCAAGGAGGATACTGTTGCGCACACCAGGCAGTGTTTTTGACACTTTTGGCGAAAAATGTAATTGTAGTATTTATTTATGCCACATAGTTTGGACAGAAAGACATTTCATATTTACATGTCAATATCTGATAACTTTAAATCCAATACCAATTATTGCATTGTATTTTATTATTTATAGCGTATCTTATTTATACGCAGCTTATTTATAGCATATCCTATATGAAGATATACCTTCTTCATATTTTAAATTGTAGATGGGGAATTTGTGGTTAGCCTCAGTGCCAGGAGCTGACTTGTTGTAGCCCAGTATAACTAAACCATTCACATTAAACCTACATATCAAATGCAGGCATCAATCAGTTTTTATACTAATGCAATGTAAATGAACCTAATGTGAGAAAAGAGAAAAAGAGTCATATAATTCTGATTAGATTAACCAGTGACATATATACGTACCACCACAGTTTTCCATTAAAATGGAACTCGAACATAAACACTTTGAGGAGGTCATGGTCTCCTCTCACATTCTTGCTTGCTTATTAGATCACCTCTGTATTCCAATTGAAAGTCTCCCTTTTCAAAGGGAACAGAGGTGAAGATGCCACGGCCTAATTCATCAAAGACAAAACAACAAATAAGTGGCAAAAAGTGATATGTATTAAAGTTGAATCATGATTAAACAGTCAGAAAATTCAACTTACCTTTTACAGCATTGATGTACTTGATGTCAAGTCCCACTTTGTCACTTTCAGCAGTAACATAAAATCTTGCATCATCCTTTGGATTAATGCGTCTGTTAATTAATGTTTACCGTTTACAGGTGCCACAGCCTAAATTACCAAAAGTCATTGTCAGGATTAAAATGTTTAAAATGGGACAAGCATGATCAGAAAACAAAACTCTGGATAAATTAGTAATGTACAAGCCACATCTGGACAGAAGCCAAATGATGTGCTCATAACTGCACCACACATCATTTATTGAGTATTTTAAAAATACATAAAAAAGTGTAACATCTTTCTCACAAAGTAACAGGCTGGTGGGAGTCTGTACTAGATAACAGGAGGAGGGTGACAGTTGCTTTAATCTCCAGCTGTGCTGGACCACATTCAGACTAAACTTCATCCTGCCTCCAACTGATTTTAAGGTAATTTAAGGTCATTTCTCTAATCAAAAAACAAATCGAGCGAATCTCTAGTAGGCTTCATAGACCATGTTGCTCAGTGTTACCATCCAAAAATAACAGACAGGTAGCAAGAAAAAATGCTTTAACTAACAGCAGCTGTGTTCTTTTCAAAGATAAAATCTTAAATTGATTCACATTCTGTCTGATTCTCTTCTCTTTATATCATACGCTCTACATTTTCTCTTTCTTCATGTGACAGTAATGGGATTCATTGTGTTTTTGGGTTCAAAGTCCTTTAAATTTGGTTTCTTTGGTCAATATGAATTACAGATTATTTTGACATTAAAAAGAACCAGGGCATGAAATGTTATCACTGTGATGCTTCTGGCATTAGATCGGTTTTAGAATTATTCAAATTAACATGCACCTGACTGGTCAAAGAATGGTCAAAAGTATGTAAAACTACAAGAGAAAAGGCAGTCCCATCCCCTCTACAAGTTTAATAGATTCAACATAGTCATATATTTGAAAAGTAGTCTAAACCCAGACATTTGCAGGAGGCTCAGTAAACAGGTGCTGGTTGCTATAGAGACCATGGTGCTTTATACTACTGCCTGTGTCCTCAGCTAACTAAATGAACAGTGTGAAGATCTATATTAACAGTAAACACTGTTTTTAACTATTTTTTGAAATAACACACTGCACCAGATACCTGTCAGGTCTGTTTCCCCTCATGTTTTGTATACTGATCATTGTGGTTGGTTACTATGGGTACCAATTAATTTATCTTACAGGTTTAGTACACTAACAGAACATCATAAACACATTGCATTTATTAAATGGCCTGAAAGTACTCCTATTAATGATATATCTTCCAGCCTTCCTGTGTCACTGCAACTTCATATTTAAACAAAATAATGTTGGGCTACTAAGAAAATATAAAATTCTCTAAAACAAACACAATGGCCCAATCCCAAAGTGAGCCCTGAGGACTAAGGACTAAGGACTCACAGACTTAAGTGATCTCAGGTACTAAGTGAGCGAGTGTGTGAGGCCACATGGGCTCGGATAGGTATAAATGGGATTGGGACGGCGCTTCACGAGATCACATGTTACCTTGGCAACGTTTAATAACAAAGATGTTGCTAACACTTGCCGGTTTGGGAATTGTCATTTTAAGTTTGTTGCTCTTCACACGGCCGAGGCCCAGGAGACGGCTGCCTGAATCCAAACTCTTGTTTTACAAGCTGGACAACAGGTTGGTCCGTTCCGTGGTCGCGTGTCGTGCTGTTGTTTACCTTCGTAATTTCCGGATTTCCCTATGGTCTCCGCGGTGAACGTCACAACGCTTTGAACTGTGGGTAATTCCCTTTGGTGAAGTCTGCATCGATGCAGACTCACGGAAAGGGCTCGGTAAGTGTGTACTCAAACCCTCACGCCCTTTGAAATTCCACATTGGGACAACCCTAAGCCCTTACGAATTTCGCGAGAACGCGCACTAAAGTCTGTGAGTCTGTGAGTCCGGACTTTGGGATTGGGCCAATGTCTGTGGTAAAAGTTAAGGCTTCCAGGTCCAGACCTCAGCAATTACAAAAGCTACAGGTGGATACAGACAGGCAGTTACATAAACTTGTTAATCAACTTAGTACTTACAGAATAGTAAAACCAAAGATGATATTAATATATCCTCTTAGTTCTCTTTTGTTCCAATTCCTAGAAAAACCGAGCTGCCAGCTAGCTGCTTTCTAGTCCTCCTCTCCTGTCCTCTCTGCAGGCATCAACTTCACGTAAATGCTAAACGAGGCTTAACGAGCAGGGCATGTGGCTATGCCCTGCTTGTTAAGCCATGCCGTAGCCACAGCTCAATTTAACCTAGCTAGCTTTCATTTTAAAAACAAAACTACCAAATTTGACCAGCTGGCAATGTTGCTTCTGTCCTCATCTCTACCTGCTGTCCTCCACAGCTTTAGCTCGAGGCTTAATGAGCAGCACATGTTGATAGCCAATCAAGCTAGCTCAGCTAACATTGCACATGCTTGTAAATATATAGCATTTCACAGTAATGTCTTGCAAAAAGGAAACACTTCTTCATGCAAAAATTCAACTATATTTACAATATAAATATTACCTGTATGTATTTAATCCTCTAGTAAGTCCATGACGTCTACATGCCGCTTCCCAGGTGTGGTCCATTTAAGTTTTAAACAAGCACGTCTCTGGGCCATGCTCCGGGCATGTCTGGGCGGAGCTTCCAGTCGACTTCCATTTGGCCCCGCCCACGTATGTAAACCAGCCAATCACAAGACAGCCCGCCAAAATGCACCGTGTGTATCAGAAATGTGTATGAAACTGCAATATAAAACCCAGCAGTGGCGTCGCTGTTCTGATACACTGGGATACACTCAAAATCAGGTCAAGTGGTAAATGAGGACTTTCAAAGAAAAAGAGAATTTATGTAGTTTAGACACTACAGAATGCAATTCTGCTCTTTGATTTATGAGGACTTTGGCCCAGGTGAAATGTCTGGCGTGTTGTCCGTGTAAACCACATACACCAACACACACACAAACACACACACACAGTCACACACACAAACAAACACAGTCACATATATACACACACACACAAACACACACACACATATAGACACACAGACAAAAACACACACACAGTCACACACACAGATAGACACGCAGTCACACATACACTCTCCACACAGACACACACACAGACACACACACACACACACACACACACACACACACACACTAACAGACATACACACACACAGACACACACACAGTCACATATATACAAACACACTCACACACACTAAAACACACACACACACACACACACAGTCACATATATACATGCACACAAACACACACACACACACACACACATTCACATATATACACATTTATATACACACACACACACACACACACACACATAGACACACACAGACACAAACACACACACAGTCACACACACAGATAGACACACAGTCACACATACACTCACACACAGACACACTCACACACAGACACACACACACACAGACGGACACACACTCTCTCACACACACACACACACACTAACAGACATACACACACACAGACACAAAGACACACACACAGACGAACACACGCACACACACAAACACAGACACACACACACACACAGACAAACACACATAGACGAACACACGCACACACACAAACACACACAGAGGGACACACATACACAGACGGACACACACAGACGGACACACGCACACACACATACACACACACACACAGTCTCACACACTCACACACACACAGACACACACATACACACACACACACACACACACAGACAGACGGACACACACTCACACACACAGACACACACACACACACAGACAACCAGACACACATGCACAGATGGACACACACTCACACACACACACACACACACACGCAGACACACACAATCACACACACAGACACACACACACAGACACACACACACACACACACACACACACACACAGTCACATATATATACACACACACTCACACACACTAACACACACTAACAGTCACATATATAATGTAATGGGAAAATTACATTTCAGCATAATTCCTTATATTTTTATGTTTAATTCGTACTTTACTTCTCTCACAAATGCTGAAAGAGTTGATCTCATTTCCCACATGCAGATTTTGATTCTAACTGCTGAGACATCAAGTCTGGAACATGATGTGAGCACTGTTTGTCTGAACAGATAGGGGCTACAAGGTCACCCTAAAACTATCGTACCGGGAGGAGGAGGCGAAATGGCTCCGAGATGTCTCTTGTGTTTTTTCTGATTGTCTTCATGTGTATCAGATTGCCTGTAAGAATTGTAGCGTCATAATAATCCAAGTGTGTGTGTGCTGTCATTCTGAAGATGCATATAAGCCTGGTGTTCTGTTCACTCATTTGAGAAACTGACTCCACACTGGGCTGCAGCCGTTTGTGAAATCATGTTGCTGCTATTTGCATATATATCTTTTTTAATAAAATACAAAAATCCAACTTGGTTCTGGTCTCAGACTGTCTTACTTGTTTCATTATACTAAACTCTGAAAACTTCCCCCTGCTGCAAAGGAAACTTCCATTACATACACGGCGACGAGGATGGGATTCATGTGCGGGGTTCAGATAAGAGAGACTCCGTGGTTGACTGAGGACTCGCGATCCGAGATCAAACGATCTTCGCCTCTACCTCACCTAAAAAGCATTCAGAGAGAGAGGATCAGAAACCACGGAGGGCTCTACTGACCCAACACTGATCTATTAAGACGGAAGCAATTCCACGCAGCAGGGTAAGATCAAACTCTAATTTAAATTGAATTAAGAGTAATTTCAATTGGCTATAGTAAACTTCCAGAAACAAATACTGACGTTGGAAACTGAAATAGGACAACCATTTTGGGGTTGTTTGTATAAATTTTGGGTGGTCCTTTAAATTTGGGTAATTACATTTGTGATCATTCTAGCAGTAATTCTGAGCCACAGATCTCTATCCACACGGGTGGGACTTTTTTTTATAGATTTTCCGGGGACAAATCTAATAAGATTTTGAAGTAAATCTAATAAACGTTTTTTCTGAAACTGTTAGGTTTTTCGTGCGTGGGTTTTTCCGAAATAAGATAGAAACCTGGCCTTACAGTTACGATTGTAAGTAGGATGGGTAACGGATCGAGCGGATCCGGGTCAAACACTCCTATGGGACCCGTGGTGGATGAGATGGTAAATGGTGGTTCAGAATATCTAGAGTGTCTGCCGTATTGGTCAAAATATTTTTTTTTTGGTTTCCTTTAAATTGGGGCAAATTGAAAATGTTCAGGCAAAGAATGCAAAAACACACATACACCAATAACCTCCTCATCAGTTCTAACCAAAGCCCATGTTCTGAGCTTTCTCAAAAAATCAGGAAGACCAGCTGGAGAAACGGAGGGACGAAGAGGACAAAGACTCAACTCTCGGACAGGACCGACAACATCAGTCACACCTGCATCGGGTGGAAAGACCAATGAGTACGTGAGAAAACCATGTTTGAAGCGTTTGTCTGCATGTTTCAACAGGCTGGTGGGCAACATATGGAGCGCGGACCCAAAAAAGGCCGCTCCCACGAAGGACGTGGTCGAGCCAGAGAGGCCCAGGCGGGTACCGGGGGCAAAATAATGAGCACAACGAACCAGACCAGTGTTGGTACTGCAAGGACTTTGGACATTGGGTATGTAACTGCCCGAAGAAAAAGCAAAAAACCTCAGAAAAAGAACAACACTAGTCCCTCTGTTTGACCGAGTTCAAAAACTGATGAGGAAGGTAGTGCTGACACACACACACACACACACACACACACACACCCGAAACAATGGAAGACATGGACATGGAAGACTCTATTTGCAAAAAATATATGTAATCGTTAAAGTAATTTGTGTATTGTGATTAGGTTGTAATCAAAAGGGTGGAATGTAATGGGAAAATTACATTTCAGCATAATTCCTTATATTTTTATGTTTAATTCGTACTTTACTTCTCTCACAAATGCTGAAAGAGTTGATCTCATTTCCCACATGCAGATTTTGATTCTAACTGCTGAGACATCAAGTCTGGAACATGATGTGAGCACTGTTTGTCTGAACAGATAGGGGCTACAAGGTCACCCTAAAACTATCGGTACGGAGGAGGAGGCGAAATGGCTCCGAGATGTCTCTTGTGTTTTTTCTGATTGTCTTCATGTGTATCAGATTGCCTGTAAGAATTGTAGCGTCATAATAATCCAAGTGTGTGTGTGCTGTCATTCTGAAGATGCATATAAGCCTGGTTTTTCTGTTCACGCATTTGAGAAACTGACTCCACACTGGGCTGCAGCCGTTTGTGAAATCATGTTGCTGCTATTTGCACACACACACACACACACACACACACACACAGTCACATATATACACACACACACACACAGTCACATATATAGACATTTATACACACACACACACAAACACACACACACACACAAACAAATAAATCACACACACAGATAGACACATAGTCACACATACACACACACAGACGGACACACACTCTCTCACACACACAAACACACACACACACACACACACACACTAACAGACATACACACACAGACACAAAGACACACAGAGACGAACACACACACAAACACAGACACACACACACAAACACACACACACACACAGATGGACACACACTCCCTCTCACACACACACACACACACACAGACGAACACAGTCACACACACAAACACAGACACACACACACACACACACAAACACACAGAGACACAGACACACACACACTAACAGACATACACACACACACAGACACAAAGACACACACACAGACGAACACAATCACACACACAAACACAGACACACACACACACACAAACACACAGAGACAGACACACACACACAGACGAACACACGCACACACACAAACACACACAGAGGGACACACATACACAGACGGACACACACACAGACGGACACACACACACGTACACACACAAACACACACAGAGGGACACACATACACAGACGGACACACACACAGACGGACACACGCACACACACACACACGCACACAAACACACAGACAGAGACACACTCACACACACACAGACACACACATACCAACACATTCTCACCCCCAACTCGTAAAATAAGGACGTTCGGTCAGGAGCCTTTCTCCTTCTTATTTGAAGTTAAAAGTCTCCTTTAGCGTCTCATGTAAACGTGCTTGGTCGCCACTATTGCCGTCCCTTTTTCGGAGAAAAACAACGGGGAAAGGACGCCTCAAAAGCCGGGAAACACACGCCGGAGACGGGGAAACAAAACGCCACATGCGGGCGCGAACCCGAGTCTCCTGAGTGAAAGTCCGGTGTTTTACCCAACCACCGTCCTTACGCAGCAATTTCCCCTTAAATACCACTCGCTAAGTCTCATCCAACTGCGGCTCTCCCCAGCACGTTCCACAAATACGCCGAAGGGTGCCTTGTTCATCACATCAGACGCTGAAGGACACTGACCAAACGTACTTATTTTACGAGTTCGGAATGAGAACGGGTTGCACACACACACACACACTGAGACAACACACACACACACACACACAGACACACAGGCACGCACAGACGGACAGACACTCACACACACAGACACACACACACAGACACGCACACACACACACACAGACATACACACAAACACACACACACACACACACACACACACACAGAATCACCCACAGACACACAGAGATATACACACACACGCAAACACACACACATACACACAAAGACACACACACACACACACACACACACACACAGACGCAGACACAGACGCACACACGCACAGTCACACACAAACACACACACAGACACAAACACACACACACAGACAGACACTCACAGTCACATATATATACACACACACACACACACACAGGCACATATATACACATTTATATACACACACACACACACAGACACAAACACACACACACATACGCAATCACACACACACACACACACACACAGTCACATATATACACATTTACATACATACACACACACACACACACACAGACACAAACACACACACACACACACACACAGACACAAACACACACACAGTCACACACACAAACACACAGTCGCACATACACTCACACACAGACACACACACACACAGTCACACACACAAACACACAGTCACACATACACTCAATCACACAGACACAAACAAACACACACACACACACACACACACAGACGGACACACACAAACAGACAGAAACACACACACACACACACACACACACACACACACACACACACACACAGCCTTTCCCCTCCCTGCATTGAAGAAAGAGACGGAGAGGAGGAGCATCCATCATGATTCTGTAGAGGTAAAGACATCTGAATGGGTTGGCCGGGTGGATTTAGTGAATGTGTGAAAACATATTTGATTAATATTTAATATAATAAAGTTCTGAGTAACAAATTATTAATGAAGGAATTATTGTGAACCCCCCCGGTCAGACACAGGGCGACCCCCCCCCCCCCCACCCCGCCACCACAAATAGTTTTCTAATCTTTGGGAAACGCTGAAAAACAGGAACATATGGTCCATGTTGAAAAACAGTAGTTACCCTTTAAAGTACAAAGTGAGAAATAATAAACTTCCTGGTAACATTCAAAACATGTTCCAGGACAGAGAGGGGGGGGGGGGGGGGCTATGATTAAAGGTAAACGTAATGTATAACAACCGTATGCCCCCACTACTCTGGAAGGATTTACATTCTTCATACTTTCTTTCAGACACAATTATTTCTTTAACAGTTTTTATTTATTTAGCTCTTTTTTTTACAGTGAAATACTAAATTAAGTTTTTGTTGTCTATTTTTTTATGTTGCTTGAAATAAAAACATTAATTAATTAATTATTTAATTCATTCATTCATTCATTCATTCATTCATTTATTAATGCATTCATTCATTCATTCATGTCTTTGATTGGTTTACCTGAGCAGGTGAGATGAAGGACGGTGTAAGAGGAACCTGATGCAGCACACTCCCTCACAGCAGATCCAGACTCAACACAGTCAGACCAGATCCCCCACACAGATCTGTAGGAGGACTCTTCTCTCTCTACTACAGAAACAGCAGAGCCACAGTCTGACTCTCTGCAGGCAGCAGCTGCTGTCTTCAGGGTCCAGACAGAGTAATCCAATGGTCTCCATTCTCCTTCATGTTTCACCTCCAGTGTTCCTCTACAGCGACTGGCTCCTCCCACCAACCTGACAGACTCTGAACAGAAACCAGAGAGTCATCAGCAAAAGAACAAAGTGAGTATCATTAGAACAGAAATGAACCAAATCAGAGCTGCAGCTCCTCTTCTACCTGAGCAGGTGAGTCCAACAGCTTTTCCAGGTGAGCAGGTGTTTCTATCTGAGCCTGAGCTTCTACAGTCCAGGAGAGCAGACTCATGGCCTCCACACTGGAACTCTTTGGTCCTCATTGGAGGCTCCACTTCTCCATAGAGCGCCCCCTGGAGGACTGAAGGAGCCCCACAGCCAAGCTCCCTACAGACCACCTCTGCATCCTGCTGGTCAAAGTCATCTTCACACACTGAGGACCAGCGCTGGGTAGACTGGTTAGTGTTCACCTCCAGTCTGCCTGAGCACAGACTGGTCCCATCCACCAGCCTGACAGAGTCTGGAGAGATGATAGAAGATACAATAGAGAGAGAGAAAAGACACCAGACATCATTACCAACAGAACTCATCTTTATACCGTGGTCACACCGCCCAGGTAAAGTGTGAATTCGGCGACGTGATAACATACAAAGTCAATAGAAATACGCAAATAGACGAAATTTGTGTCACACAAGCCGGCGCTGTGTATTTGTGTGAGTTGAAATATTTTAACTGGAGAAAGAAATGTGTGTGACCTGTGTCTTAAAAGTATTTAGATCCTCCTGATGTCCTCACGTTGTTGAAGCAGAAATGGAGGAACAGATGATTGTAGCTGTCTGTAGCTCCTCATTATTTACAGACAGCAGATGCAAAAGGAGTTTTCTTTGGGAAGAGTAAAACTACCTATTAAGTTCTGAAATAATGTGTCTGTTGTGTTGATGGAGCAGCTACAATGTTAGCATAGCTCTGATCCATCCAAACTCCATTCAGAAAACAAACATTTTAAAAGTTGTTTGCTTGTGGTCTTGCAGACAGACCTGATGAAGAATGGATTCAAACTTTTTACAAATCAGCATCATTATCTTGTAATTTCGACTCACATTTTATTTGTTTATTACAATTACAAATCAGGGAAATCTGAACCTCAAGTAGCGCTGGAAGTGGCAGTCACTACACCCTGGCCCCTGAAGACTGTAGTTTTTGGTCTAGATGTCCTTGTTGGTGATTTATACGATAGAAAGTGATGCTATACTCCATTACAGTCAGTCTTCAGCTGTAATGACGGTGTCACTGCCCGATGTGATTCGAGTGCAGATGTGAGTCGTGCATGCTCAGATTTAAACTGTTTACGGCATAACGTGTCATACTGTTTTACAGATTTGTGAAATCTGTAAATCAATAAACTTTTCTCTTTACATACAATAACAGAAGATGGAAGTCATTTCAAAAAAATGTTTTAGCTATCGATGCTTGTTTGATTGCTAACGTTAGCTCAAAACAGCGTTAGCATCTTGTAGGCTACTTGTCGCAAAAGTGACGCATGCGCGACTCACATCTGCACTCGACTCACATCGGGTAGTGACAACGGACAGGAAGCCTGAAGTGTTGACGCCTGAACAGGATGCTGTGTGTTGATGATGACACGTGTATCAGGTGTGATCTAGCATTCTACTGATGATCTGGGCCACAAGAGATTTTTTAAAGAATTAAAAAGTCAAAGACAGACAGACAGACAGACAGACAGACAGACAGACAGACAAACAGACAAAAAGACTGATAGTCAGACAGACAGACAGACAGACGGACAGGCAGACAGACAAAAACAGACTGACAGTTTGAAACTTCCAGAAACAAGTCCACTTCTCCACACTTCAGGATGTCATTGTCCTGGATAACTTTACAGTTCAGTCCAATGGAAACCACTGACTGTCACTGGGACAGAGGAAGGAGCACACAGACATGAGTATATAATGTAGGTCATCATGAGCACACTAATGTATTATTCTTTAATTCTGTCTGCAATGTCACCCTTTGGGACAAATGTGCATCGTCAATTTTGGTTCACTGAAAGTTCTGTTGTTGCTGCTGACAGACTCCGATTATTATTCTAAGTGTCTGACAACATTATGAAAGGATCCCTACAGAGATAGACCTTTAAAACCTCTTTAAGACCTTTCTGTTAAACCAGAAACAGCTCTGAGGTCACTAACACTAAACCCACCAGACTCCACACACACACACACACACACACACACACACACACAGACACACACTCACTCTCACACACACACACACACACACACACACACACACATAAACACAGACACACACACAATCACAAACACACACACACACACACACACATACACAGACGCGCAGACCACGCCCGCCGATAGGGGGACAAACGGGTCTGTTGTCCGGGCCACAGTAGGGGGCCCAGAACTGGGCCCTCATTAAATTATGGAAGAAATAAAAATCTTTTTTTTAAATAGGCCTATTTGTGGAAAAAATATGTAGCATAATATTTGAATTACATAAAAGCGTTTTATTTGTTTTCTTCCTAATTGTCCTGGAAATGGTGGTCAAGAACCCCCACCCCCAACATAAAAATGGTTTGGCCACTGATCAAAATTTGATATTGTCACTTGATTTGAAGTTCCGTACGCTCAAAATGTCCGGTCAGCACAAGTCCCGGAGCTCCGGAAAAGGAAAGAAGAAGAAAATAGAGGCCTTAGAGAGTTTCTAAACAAATATTTAAAAAAGGTGGTGACGGTGAAGCTGGAACTGTCAACGTAGAGCAAGGTAAGAACCAGCAGCGCCAACACGTTTACGAGCCTTGTAACGTAACTTAACAGGCCAGCTCTCATGTTAACGTCCATTAGCTCGTATAAAAGCCTGACACAACACGTTAACTTTGACAGAAACAGTTGAGTTTGGTAGCTCCATCAGTAAGGATGAGACAGAGAGATCCAGCTGCAGTCAGGTGACAGAGGAGTGATGCGGGAGGGGCCCGCTGCCCTACGGAGGGACAGAGTCAGGCTACCCGTAGAGAGAAGAGAGAGAGATAGAGAGTGATGCGGGGGTGCTTCGCTGCCCTGTCGGAGAGTCTGAGCAGGATGGATCAGAGACTGATTACACACTTAATTTCAGTGAGAGATGTGAGGAGAGGAAGAGCAAGGGAAAAGGAGAGATCTGACCGCGAGGGGGGGGGCCCATCTAAGATCTCGTCCCGGGCCCAGGCAAGACTGTGAGCTGGCCTGCACAGACACACACACACACACACACACACACCACACACACCCACCTACACACACACTCACAGACGGACACACAATCACACACACACACACACGCACACACTCACATAGACACACACACACACACACACACACACACACACACACACTCACACAGACGGACACACATAAACACAGACACACACACAATCACAAACACACACACACACACACACAGACGCACAGACACACACACACCACACACACCAACCTACACACACACACACACACACACAAACAGACAGACACACAATCACACACACACACACACACTCACACACACAGACACACACGCATTATCACACACACACACACACACACACACAGACACAAACTCACTCTCACACACACACACACACACACATATAGACGCGGACAACACACACACACACACAGACACACACTCACTCTCACACACACACACACACACACATAGACGGACACACACTCACACACACAGACACACACTCACTCTCACACACACACACACACACAAATAGACGAACACACACACACACAGACGGAGACACACTCACACACACAGACACACACACACACACACAGACACAAACACATAGACGGACACATTCACACACACACATACACACACAGTCACACACATACATACACACACAAACACAAACACACACAGTCACATATATACACATTTATATATAAAAAACACACACACACACACACACACACACACACACACATACATACAGACGGACACATACACACAAACGCAGACACACAAACACACTCACACACACAGACACACACACAGACACACACTCACTCTAACACTCACAGACACACACACAAAGACACACACACAGACACACAAACACACAATCACAAACTACACACACACACACACACACGGACACACATAGACAGAAACACACACACACACACAGACACACACCCACACACACACACCTACACACACACTCACAGACGTGTGTTGATGTCGACACGTGTATCAGGTGTGATCTAGCATGTACCGATGATCTGTTCCACAAGAGATTTTTAAAAGAATTAAAAAGTCAAAGACAGACAGACAGACAGACAGACAGGCAGAGAGTCAGAAGACAAACAGACAGACAAAAAGATTGATAGTCAGACATACTGAGAGATAAACAGACATACAGAGGGACAAACAGACAGACAGTTTGAAACTTCCAGTAACAAGTCCACTTCTCTACACTTCAGGAGCCGGTTGCACCAACAGGGCTTACGCCTGGTCTTAAGGTAAGTAGGTCTTAACTCAGCATTCTAAGTCCGACCTAAAAGTTACGACAGTTACACCGTCCACGCTTAAGTCCTCTTCTCGCTAAGACCGGGCGTAAATCTTACACCCAGTCAGTAGCAGGCGTAAATTCAAAATCTAGGCCGTTAATAGCCGTTATCCGATAGATAATGTTTCTATAGTAACCACTTTGTAACCACATAACTAAAGACAGTATAGACATGGCGCGCCTTATACACAGATTTTACAATGAGCGGGCTTTTAGACGGGACAGAGTTATTAGGGACAGAAGCAATCCATTGGACATATACAATGATGAGGAGCTGATAGAGAGGTTTCGATTCTGTCGGAGGGATATATATGAACTTGTTGAAGAGCTGTCACCCGACTTACAGTATGTATCAAACCACAACGCAGCATTGACACCAGCGTTACAGCTGTTAATAGCGCTACGTTTTTATGCAAATGGTGCGTTTCAAAACACTGTTGGAGATATGATTAATGTCCACAAATCCACCGCATGTCGGGCAATCCGCAGAGTGTCACTGGCACTGAGCCGTCGCCTTCCGCGATCTGCTCACCTCCCCACTGAGGCCGAGTCTGCGGTGATGAAACTACCGATTTCCGCGGCCCCTCTGGCATTCCTGGTATTGTGGGCTACATCGATGGGACTCACGTCCGGATCCAGGCACCATCTGATCATGAGTATCTGTATGTCAACCGCCAAAGGGATACCATTCAATCAATGTGCAGATTGCTTGTGACGCCAATTATAAAATCTTTAATTTGGTGGCGAGATGGCCTGGATCTACCCATGCACGACGCATCCTCCGGGAGAGTGCGTTATACCAGGATTTCGAGGCTGGAAGAGTAAATGGGCTGCTTCCGGCGACAGTGGATACCCACTGAAACACTGGCTGATGACGCCTATAATTGCTCCGAGGACTGAGAGCAGAACGACGGTATAACACCATCCACACCACCACTAGGTCACTTCGTTGAGCGTTGCATCGGAGTCCTCAAGCGCAGGTAAAATCCTTTCCGCAGTGTCTGTTCCCCTATCCATGGTGCTGATGTAGTGCTGTCACTAGATCACTGAAAACTATATACATTGGCGGCTAGCAGTTGCTTCATATTTGTTAAAATATTATATTAGATTATGAAAAGTGAACAGTGAATTAAAGTGAATTTCGTTTTGGATAAATTGTATCTTAATTTTAATAAATTTTTCATAAACCAATTGCCTGTATTTAATAAATAAGAAGCAAATATAGCAATATAATTCAAAACGAAAAGACTACGAATATGGCGATCGTCAAAATAATCCCAAAAAATGTAATATTAAATATTTAGTGACCAAGTTTTGCTCATTTATTAATAGTGAAAAAGTGACACATTTAGGTTTTACAGTAATCATTGACTATTTTTTCTAGGTTTCATTGTCTTCATGGAGAGATGCGGATGCACCCTGAGCGAGTCTGCACCGTAATAGCAGCGTGCACTGTCCTCCACAACATCTGTGTCACCAAGAGGATCCCTCTTCCTAGGCAACACCATCAGCCGGTGCCGGAGGAAGGTATCAGACCCTGTGGACCATGCAGGGCATGACGATGTCGGTGGACGACTAGTCCGTACACGCATTATTAATGCTTTATAAATGTTAAAAATAATTCTGCCAATTATCTGCAGGTTGTAAACCATAATAAGCCACAAAGAAAGTCCAGTTGGTCTATAATAAACTTTTTTTTTTTTATTGTCATTGATTCATTGTACAGAATTTGCCATTAGGCTTATTTACAGAATTACAAAAGACCGCCCATCCTCTTCAGAAATAGGCGAAGATGACGTGTTTCTCTGTTGTTGGAGCAACTGTATTTCTAAGAATATTTTTTGTTTTTCAAGTTCCAACTTTTCTTGCTCGGTCTGTAATTTTTTTGTTTCAGTCTCCACTCTAACAATTTCCTTCTCAAGAAGTGTCTGCTGAAGATTATCCAGCCTCCTCATCCGTTTCACCGGCGGTGCACCGCTGCTAAGTTCGTGAGAACTTTGTGTAGTGACTGGGTACTCCATCAAGTCTAAAAATACAGATAATATGTTATAGGCCTATTGTTATAAGACAACTACTAAAACTGTTATTCTAGGCTACTCTAATATATAGGCTACACACCTTCACAAATCACACTCTCGCTTGAGTGATCGACATCCATCTCTGGAGAGACAGCAGTTTCTTCCATGTCGGTACCGCCACTTTCCGCACCGACCAAACCAATAAAAGCCGGGGAATCCTCTCCAAAGATATCCACAATGATGGTACTGTACACGGAAGTTTTTGGGGGAGGACCCCCGCCGGTCGGGTGGTGTTTTTTTGCAGACAAATCTGTTTTTGCTTTGCTCAGGAGGTCTTTCCACTTCTTTCTTACATCGCTTTCTGTCCGAAGGCAGCCGGAGTCAGAGCAATCGTTAATCGCCTCTGTTATCTGTCTCCATGTTGTTTGTTTTTTCTTGTTTGTTATTGTATTTGATTGCTTGGCAGTCAGTGTGAGTCTGTGCTGACTGTACAGCTCTATTAACTTTCGTATCTCAATGTCGGTGAAATTTTCTTTTCTTTTTCTTTGCTCCTCCATTGATACGGCTAACGTTACAAGTTAACAAAACGGAAGATAGTTTACAGCGTAACCTAGCAACGTTACAGCGTAACCTAGCAACGCACGCTGCTGGTCAACAACACATGGACGCGCAACACTAAGACCAGGCGTAGTTGAGCCTAGGCTTAAGTTTGGTTGGTGCAACAGATGTTAGGTCAACTCTAAAGACTGGTCTTAACTAAGACCTACTTAGCAGTTAGGACCAGGCTTAGTAAAGCCCTGTTGGTGCAACCGGCTCAGGATGTCATTGTCCTGGATAACTTTACAGTTCAGTCCAATGGAAACCACTGACTGTCACTGGGACAGAGGAAGGAGCACACACACGAGTATATAATGTAGGTCATTGTGAGCACACTAATGTATTATTCTTCAATTCTGTCTGCAATGTCACTCTTTGGGACTAATGTGCATCGTCAATTTGGTCCACTGAAAGTTCTGTTTTTTCCGCTGACAGACTCCGATTATTATTCTAAGTGTCTGACAACATTATGAAAGGATCCCTACAGAGATAGACCTTTAAAACCTCTTTAAGACCTTTCTGTTAAACCAGAAACAGCTCTGAGGTCGCTAACACTAGACCCAACAGACTCCACACACACACACACAAACACACATACATACATACATACATACATACATACATATATATATATATATATATATATATATATACTGTATATGTATATATACACACACACACACACACACACACACATATATACACATTTATATATACACACACACACACAGACACACAGACACACAATCACTCTCACACACAAACACACTAACACACACACACACACATACACACACACAGACGGACACACACTCACACACACACACACACACACAGACACACACACCACACACAAACACCTACACACACACACATTCTCACACACATACACGCAGACACACAAACACACTCTCTCACACACACACACACACACACACACACACACACACACAGATACAGACACACACACACACACTCCTACACACATTGTCACACAGATACATACACACAAACACAAACACACACAGACACACACACACAAACACAATCACACACAGACACACACACAGATACAGACACAGACACACACGCACAGACACTCACACACACACACACACACACACACACACATACACAGATACACACAATGACGGACACACACACAGACGGACACACACTCTCACACACACACACACACACACACACACAAACACACACGCACGCACACACACACAGACACACAGACACACACTCACTCTCACACACAAACACACACACACACATGCAGACGGACACACACTCACACACAGAGACACACACACACCACACACAAACACCTACACAAACACATTCTCACACACATACACACACGCAGACACACAAACACACTCTCACACACACACACATAGATAAAGACACAGACAGACACAGATACAGACACAGACAGACACACACACACACACACACACACACACACACACACACACAGACACAGACACACACACACACACACACACCTACACACATTGTCACACAGATACATACACACACAAACACAGACACACACGCACACACACACAGACACACAGACAAACATACATACATACACTCAGACACACACACACACACACACACAGATACAGACACAGACACACACACAGACACACAGACACACACACACAAAGACGGACACACACACACACACACACACACACACACACACACACACTCACACACACACACACACACACACAGACAAACATACACACAGACACACACACACATTGTCACACACATACATACACACACACAGACACGCAGACACACACAATCACACACAGAAAGACACAAACACACACACACACACACAGCCCTTCCCCTCCGTGCATTGAAGGAAGAGAAGGAGAGGAGGAGCATCCATCATGATTCTGTAGAGGTGAAGACATCTGAATGGGTTGGCCTGGTGGATTTTGTGAAGGTGTTTGATTAATATTATTAGCATCTTTAAAGGTCCCATGAAATGGTGCTCTTTGCATGCTTTTATATAGACCTTAGTGGTCCCCTAATACTGTATCTGAAGTCTCTTTTATATAGACCTTAGTGGTCCCCTAATACTGTATCTGAAGTCTCTTTTATATAGACCTTAGTGGTCCCCTAATACTGTATCTGAAGTCTCTTTTATATAGACCTTAGTGGTCCCCTAATACTGTATCTGAAGTCTCTTTTATATAGACCTTAGTGGTCCCCTAATACTGTATCTGAAGTCTCTTTTATATAGACCTTAGTGGTCCCCTAATACTGTATCTGAAGTCTCTTTTATATAGGCCTTAGTGGTCCCCTAATACTGTATCTGAAGTCTCTTTCCCGAAATTCAGCTTTGGTGCAGAATTACAGCCACTAGAGCCAGTCCCACAATGAGCTTTCCTTAGGATGTGCCATTTCTGTGTCTGAAGCTGTTGAGGAGGAGAGAGGGGGGGGCAAGGTGGAGGGTGGGGGTGTGGCCTTGACCAACTGCCACGTTGCTTGTTTGAAAGCCATGATGTCTCTCTCTCTATCTTGGTGGGCCAAATTCTCTGGGTGGACAAAGTAGAGAAAGGGGAGGTAACCTTGCTCCTTATGACCTCATAACAAGCAGATTCCAAAATGGCTCATCTGAGCTTTCATTTTCTCAAAGGCAGAGCAGGATACCCAGGGCTCGGTATACACCTATCACCATTTCTAGCCACTGGGGGACCATAGGCAGGCTGGGGGAACTCATATTAATGTTAAAAAACCTCATAAAGTGAAATTTTCATGCAATGGGACCTTTAATATTTAATATAGTAAAGTTCTGTGTAACAAACTATTATTAAATGAAGGAATTATTGTGAAACCCCCCAGTCAGACACAGGGCGACCGCTACCACAAGTTTTCTAATCTTTGGGAAACCCTAAAAAACAGGAACATATGGTCCAGGTTGAAAAACAGTAGTTACCCTTTAAAGTACAAAGTGAGAAATAATAAACTTCCTGGTAACATTCAACAAATGTTCCAGGACAGAGAGGGGGGGGTCTATGATTTAAAAGTAAACTTAATGTAAAACAACCGTATGCCCCCACTACTCTGGAAGGATTTAGATTCTTCCTACTTTCTTTCAGACTAAATTATTTATTCAACAGTTTTTATTTATTTAGCTTTTTCTTTTTTACAGTGAAATACTTTCTTTTATTTTAAGTTTTTGTTGTCTATTTTTGTATGTTGTTCGAAATAAAAACATTAATTAATTAATTCATTGATTCATTGATTTATTTATTTATTTAATCATTCATTCATTCATGTCTTTGATGGGCTTACCTGAACAGGTGAGATGAAGGACGGTGTTAGAGGAATATGATGATGCAGCACACTCCCTCAGAGCAGATCCAGACTCAACACAGCCAGACCTGATCTCCCACATAGATCTGCCTGAGGACTTTTCTATCTCTACAGAAACAGCAGAGCCACAGTCTGACTCTCTGCAGGCAGCAGCTGCTGTCTTCAGGGTCCAGCCAGAGTAACGGTCATTCACTGATCTCCATTCTCCGTTATATTTCACCTCCAGTGATCCTCCACAGCGACTGGCTCCTCCCACCAACCTGACAGCATCAGGCTCTGAACAGAAAACAGAGAGTCATCAGCAAAAGAACAAAGTGAGTTTCATTAGAACAGAAATGAACCAAATCAGAGCTGCAGCTCCTCTTCTACCTGAGCAGGTGAGTCCAACAGCTTTTCCAGGTGAGCAGGTGTTTCTATCTGAACCTGAGCTGCTACAGTCCAGGAGAGCAGACTCATGGCCTCCACACTGGAACTCTTTGGTCCTCATTGGAGGCTCCACTTCTCCATAGAGCGCCCCCTGGAGGACTGAAAGAGCCCCACAGCCAAGCTCCCTACAGACCACCTCTGCATCCTGCTGGTCAAAGTCATCTTCACACACTGAGGACCAGCACTGGGTAGACTGGTTAGTCTTCACCTCCAGTCTGCCTGAGCACAGACTGGTCCCATTCACCAGCCTGACAGAGTCTGGAGAGATGATAGAAGATACAATAGAGAGAGAGAAAAGACACCAGACGTCATGAACAACAGAACTCATCTTTATACCGTGGTCACACCGCCCGGGTAAAGTGTGAATTCGGAGAAGTGATAACATACAAACTCAATAGAAATACGCAAATTGACGAAATTTGTGTCACACAAGCCGGTGCCGTGTATTTGTGTGAGTTGAAATATTTGAACTGTAGAAAGAAATGTGTGTGACGCTGTGTCTTTAAAGTGTTTAGATCCTCCTGATGTCCTCACGTTGAAGCAGAAATGGAGGAACAGATGATTGTAGCTGTCTGTAGCTCCTCATTATTTACAGACACACTAACACACACACACACACACAGATACAGACACAGACACACAGAAACACACACATGCAGACACACACACACACACACACACACAGACGGAAACATACACATACACACACAGACACAGAATCACAGACAGACACACACACACACACACAGACACACACACCTACACACGCCCATATACACACACCCATATACACACACACTCACACACACAACTACACACACACACACACACATATATACACACACACCTCTACACACACAGACACACGCAGACACAGATGCATACACACACACCCATAAACACACACACACACACACACACACACACACACACACACACAGACACACACAGACACAGAATCACAGACAGACAAACACACACAGACACACACACCTACACACGCCCATATACACACACACTCACACACACAACTACACACACACACATATATACACACACACCTCTACACACACAGACACACGCAGACACAGATGCATACACACACACACCCATATACACACACACTCACACACACAACTACACACACACATATACACACACACACCTCTACACACACACACAAACACACACAGACACACGCAGACACAGATGCATACACAGATCATCACTACAAACAAACAGCCACACACACAAAAACAAAACAAACACACACCACACAGACTACACACACTACCAACTACACAACACACACAACTACAAAACACACACACACACACACACAAACACAAACACACACACACACAGACTCACACACACACAGACACACACACAGACGGAAACACACACACACACACTCACACTCACAGACAGTGAAATACTTTGTGTCTTTTATTTTAAGTTCTTGTTGTTTATTTTTGTATGTTGTTCAAAATAAAAACATTAATTCATTCATTCATTCATTCATTCATGTCTTTGATGGGTTTACCTGAGCAGGTGAGATGAAGGAAGGAGGAAGAGGAATCTGATACAGCACACTCTCTCAGAGCACATCCAGACTCAACACAGTCAGACCAGATCCACCACACAGATCTGTATGAGGACTCTTCTCTCTCTACTACAGAAACAGCAGAGCCACAGTCTGACTCTCTGCAGGCAGCAGCTGCTGTCTTCAGGGTCCAGCCAGAGTAACGTCCCTCCACTGGTCTCCATTCTCCTTCATGTTTCACCTCCAGTTTTCCTCTACAGCGACTGGCTCCTCCCACCAACCTGAAAGACTCTGAACAGAAACCAGAGAGTCATCAGCAGAATGAGTTAATTTAATTAAAAAGATGAAAGTGTAAATGCTGATTCTTTATTGGTCTTTTCTGTCTCTGTGTACCTGTTGAGTTGAGTTCTCCTTCAGCCTGGAGTCCTGAGGAGAAATCAGAAGGTAAACATCAGTAGAAGCACACACACACACACACACACACACACACACACACACACACACACACACACACACATACATACACACACACAACAACACACATAGATACACAACACAACACACACAAAAAACACAAACACAACACAATACACACACAAACACAGAGTCACAAACACACACACAAAGAGACACAAACACACATAAAGACACACACAAACACATACATTCTCACACAGACACACAACAGTACTTGAGTAAAAGTTTAAAGTGCTCTATCAAAAAAGTGACTTGAGTAGAAGTAGAAGTTCTCTTTAAGCACAACACATAAGTAGAAGTACAAAAGTATTCAACATTTTTTGTACTTAAGTATTGCAAGTAGTTTATTTTAAAATCTACTACTCAAGTACTGAAGGTAAAAGTACAAGTATTGTGTTATTTAGTTATTAAAGAAAGCAGTCAAAAGTTTGAATACCATATTGTTTATATTATTTCCAATGTTTAGCCTAAGGCCGTAGCAAAAGGAATTAACAAATATTAATTAAATGATATTAAAAATAACAAATTTTAACAAATACTGAAAAAGAATATACAATTATCACACTGTGCAAGTAAAATGAACATCCTCTCCAGCACAGTAACCATTAAAGCCCCAAAAAACATATCAAACACTAGCTAGTAACGTGTGATGAACAGGAAAGTTAGCAATCTAGCAACATCCAGATAAACTAGATCAGCTTCACATCACAGGGTCAAACATCCAGATAAACTAGATCAGCTTCACATCACAGGGTCAAACATCCAGATAAACTAGATCAAATTCACATCACAGGGTCAAACATCCAGATAAACTAGATCAGCTTCACATCACAGGGTCAAACATCCAGATAAACTAGATCAGCTTCACATCACAGGGTCAAACATCCAGATAAACTAGATCAGCTTCACATCACAGGGTCAAACATCCAGATAAACTAGATCAGCTTCACATCACAGGGTCAAACATCCAGATAAACTAGATCAGCTTCACATCACAGGGTCAAACATCCAGATAAACTAGATCAAATTCACATCACAGGGTCAAACATCCAGATAAACTAGATCAGCTTCACATCACAGGGTCAAACATCCAGATAAACTAGATCAGCTTCACATCACAGGGTCAAACATCCAGATAAACTAGATCAGCTTCACATCACAGGGTCAGACATCCAGATAAACTAGATCAGCTTCACATCACAGGGTCAAACATCCAGATAAACTAGATCAGCTCTACATCACAGGGTCAAACATCCAGATTAACTAGATCAGCTTCACATCACAGGGTCAAACATCCAGATAAACTAGATCAGCTTCACATCACAGGGTCAAACATCCAGATAAACTAGATCAGCTTCACATCACAGGGTCAAACGGTTAACATTCAGGACTCACTGCAGACTCAAACAACTCAGGACTAGCTGAACAATGGCTAAATAGAAAGAGTACAAACTTACATCTTCTCTGACTTCTGAAAGGCAACCGTAATGAGAAGAAACACTGCGCGATCTCGGGGATTTCTTACGTAATTAGCGTACATAACTAACGTAGCCGTAACCAGAGGTTAAATTGGGCCGGAGCTCAGCTCCGTCTCCTTCAGCACCAAACATTTTGCCGGGGCTTCAGCCCCGAATGTTTTGAGTGTAACCCTGAATGTATTTTGAATGTATTTTGAAAAGTTGACTGATATGAATATAATAATGAATACTATGAAACTGGACGTCGCTTTGTGTCACGTCTCGCTGTAAAAAGCGGTGCAGCTTCAGGTATATGGATGCGCTCTGCTGTCGACATGCTGCGGCCGATGGGTCGTGTTCCGTGCATTTCTGCCTTAAGTTTTGGGTTTCCACCTCCGATGTAGAGCAGCGTAGGCTACAGCCACTTCCCTAAACGTCTCAAACAGGGCTCTGGGTCTGTCAGAAGGTCTGAGGTCTACCGTATCAGCAGAGCAATCACGTAATGCAGACAGAAGACTATGGTGCAGGTAGATTATTTTCTGAAATATAGGGACTTTATTCTTGTAGGCTAATAGCCTATTATAACTTTATTTTTCACAAAATACGACTCCTCCAAATCTCAGAGAACACAGATGGGATGAGTTATATTTTGAATGTGCACAAAGTTTTGGACATGAGCAGAAATCCTACTTAAACATCTGAAATATTAAGTCCAGGGGTTTATTAATAAATTAAATGAATAATGTATCACTGAGGTGAATAATAGTCATATGCACATTTACGGAGGTTACTTCCCCAACAAAATATGCAAGAGAGGGAATAAATGATGCATAAGCTACATGTGTGCTGACTCAGATATAATTTGAAAAGTCGATCTAAAAGAGAATAAATAGATGAAAGCAATACAGAATGCCTGGCACAGCCTTACTGCAATATTTTCCATTATCTTTTTATATTTGGATTGTAATATAATATTGCCATTTACATAAAGATATTTCAGGCATATTTAATTAGAAAAAGGGAGAAATAGGTGCATAAAAATTCATCAAAATGCAGGAAATGAAGTGTTTAATGCTAAATAAAATTCTGGGGGTGGACCCCCAGACGCCCACATCATAAGTCAGCACACAAATCTAGAAGCAAGACCCTGTCCTTTGGGTTGCCAGGCCAGTTATGATTAGAGCAAATGTTGGTGCCATCTAACAAACTGGAAGCTAAAATGAACATACACTGGCTATTAACAAGCTGGGCAAGCCAATCACTGTTAAAAAGGCTCTAATAGTGGTGGTTTCTGATTCTCTTAAAGGTCCCATGACATGGTGTTCTTTGGATGCTTTCATTTAGACCTTAGTGGTCCCCTAATACTGTATCTGAGGTCTCTTTTATATAGGCCTTAGTGGTCGCCTAATACTGTATCTGAAGTCTCTTTTATATAGACCTTAGTGGTCCCCTAATACTGTATCTGAAGTCTCTTTTATATAGGCCTTAGTGGTCCCCTAATACTGTATCTGAAGTATCTTTTATATAAACCTTAGTGGTCCCCTAATACTGTATCTGAAGTCTCTTTTATATAGGCCTTAGTGGTCCCCTAATACTGTATCTGAAGTCTCTTTTATATAGGCCTTAGTGGTCCCCTAATACTGTATCTGAAGTCTCTTTTATATAGACCTTAGTGGTCCCCTGATACTGTATCTGAAGTCTCTTTTATATAGACCTTAGTGGTCCCCTAATACTGTATTAGAGAAAGAGAAAGGGGAGGTAACCTTGCTCCTTATGACCTCATAAGGAGAAGATTCCTGATTGGTCCATCTGAGCTTTCATTTTCTCAAAGTCAGAGCAGGATACCCAGGGCTCGGTTTACACCTATCACCATTTCTAGTCACTGGGGGATCATAGGCAGGCTGGGGGGGGACTCATATTAATGTTAAAAAAACTCATAAAGTGACATTTTCATGCCATGGGACCTTTAAATCAACATAATTTTCTTGTTTAAAAAGATGTTTACATATTTGCCAACCAATATTTTCAAACATGTTGGATTTCATACATTTTCCAAGGGTGAAATCCGTTGCCTGCCTGTTAACATTAGCCTATAAAAAGGTAAAAAAAAATAATAATAAAGCAAGTGAATTGTAAAGTATTTATCTTTGTTTGAATAACTAATCAATACTTTACATATTATTACTGGAAAAAGAGCCCCTTTGATGTAAAAACACATTAAGTCATTTTACATATTAACGACCATTCCCCGTAAATAAGGGCTCCCCCTCCCAACAAAAGCCAATTTAACCACTGGCCGTAACTAACGTACGTAACTAACGTAGCCGTAACTAACGTAGCCGTAACTAATGTACGTAACTAACGTAGCCGTAACTAACGTAGCCGTAACTAACGTACGTAACTAACGTAGCTGTAACTACACACACTATAACCTACACAGTCTCCAGTAACGAGTAACAATGCAGCACATAAAAATGTATCTGAGTAAAAATATTTCATTCATCGAAAATGTGTACTCAAGTAAAAGTGGAAGTAGGACAAAAACATAATACTCCAGTAGAGGACAGATACAGCCTTTTAATACTTAAGTCCTACAGTAGTGAAGTAATTCGACTTTGTTACTATAGGCTACAGCTCTGATTTTAATCATTTATTTATGTCCACATGAAGAAAAATGATACAGGGACACAAATATTACAGATGCAGTACAATACATACACAAACTCATGGACCAGTGGCACACAGCAGAGCTTCACAATATCACTTAACAAGCACAATACTCACTTCTTAAGGGTATAAGTAGCACAATACTCAGTTCTGAAGGGTATTAGCACAATACTCAGTTCTTAAGGGTATTAGTATCAGAAAGTATTAGTAGCAACGTCTCCGCCATATGTGGCTGCTGCCAATAATAGCAGATATGGCACATTACTTTGTAAGTTGGTTAAATTCAATGTTGGTCATCTTACTTTAAAAAAGTAATTAGTTACAGTTAGAAATTACTTCTCCCAAAAAGTAATTTAGTTAGTAACTCAGTTACCACACTGTAAAAGTAATTACTCAGCAAAGTAACTGTGACATTATTTTTTATGTTCTATAAAGCTATTACGTTCTATAACATCTTTAACGTCAAAAATGTTTATATTAACTGACTGAAGAATTAAAACACTATATACAGTATTTTAGAACATTTGGTATTTATTTGAACTCAATAGATTGCAGCCTGCCATATGATATGCATAGAAATAAGAACATATAAAAAATAAATATTGAAAAATCGAGTGTTGCTTTTTTTAACAGAGTGGCTCCGTCTCCTTCGCTGGAGCTCCCGCTAGCTGCATTTGGGCTTTGGTTAGCAGCAGCAACATGTGTCCTGTTAGCATGTGTTGATGTGAGGGGTTAGCATGTGTTGATGTGAGGTGTTAGCATGTGTTGATGTGGTGTTAGCATGTGTTGATGTGGTGTTAGCATGTGTTGATGTGAGGTGTTAGCATGTGTTGATGTGAGGTGTTAGCATGTGTTGATGTGAGGTGTTAGCATGTGTTGATGTGAGGTGTTAGCATGTGTTGATGTGAGGTGTTAGCATGTGTTGATGTGAGGTGTTAGCGTGTTGATGTGAGGTGTTAGCATGTGTTGATGTGAGGGGTTAGCATGTGTTGATGTGAGCGGTTAGCATGTGTTGATGTGAGCTGTTAGCATGTGTTGATGTGAGCTGTTAGCATGTGTTGATGTGAGCTGTTAGCATGTGTTGATGTGAGCTGTTAGCATGTGTTGATGGGAGGTAGCATGTGTTGATGTGAGGTGTTAGCATGTGTTGATGTGAGGTGTTAGCATGTGTTGATGTGAGGTGTTAGCATGTGTTGATGTGAGGTGTTAGCATGTGTTGATGTGAGGTGTTAGCATGTGTTGATGTGAGGTGTTAGCATGTGTTGATGTGAGGTGTTAGCATGTGTTGATGTGAGGTGTTAGCATGTGTTGATGTGAGGTGTTAGCATGTGTTGATGTGAGGTGTTAGCATGTGTTGATGTGAGGTGTTAGCATGTGTTGATGTGAGGTGTTAGTATGTGTTTATGTGAGGTGTTAGCATGTGTTGATGTGAGGTGTTAGCATGTGTTGATGTGAGGTGTTAGCATGTGTTGATGTGACGTTTTAGCATGTGTTGATGTGAGGTGTTAGCATGTGTTGATGTGGTGTTAGCATGTGTTGATGTGAGGTGTTAGTATGTGTTGATGTGAGGTGTTAGCATGTGTTGATGTGAGGTGTTAGCATGTGTTGATGTGAGGTGTTAGCATGTGTTGATGTGACGTTTTAGCATGTGTTGATGTGAGGTGTTAGCATGTGTTGATGTGAGGTGTTAGCATGTGTTGATGTGAGCTGTTAGCATGTGTTGATGTGAGCTGTTAGCATGTGTTGATGTGAGCTGTTAGCATGTGTTGATGTGAGCTGTTAGCATGTGTTGTTGTGAGGGGCTTCATAAGATATGAGTTGCTTGAGGGGGTGGTTGTGGTGGTGATTTTTTTTTTATTGGTCTTCTTAATGTTCTATCAGACTATAATTACTTGAGAGTCAAAAAAAACAAAACATACCATTAAAAAAATCTAGGTTTCATTAAAGTTGTGTGTTTTTTGAAAAGCGTGGCTATACGTGGCTAGGCTATATGTAGTTTGCTACTAGCATGGAGCCTGAAGTCGGACCCTCCCCCCACCGTGTGAAACACCAAAATCCTTCCTACATACATTGCAAAACGCTTTGTTTGCATCGTGGAAAACTGCAGTAATCCAGGGGTATTTCCCTACCCAGTCCTCCCCGTACCTGCAGAGACATTTTGGCTTTTTAGCTACGTGTTGATCTTGATCGGGTCCCAGGACACCAGCCTGAGCCTCCATTTAAAAAATGAATGAATGAAAATTTGCGTTGCAACTTGCAGCCAATGAGCAGCCGATGGGAGCTGGCTGCAGGATGACTCAATCACCACGAACAGTTTTTAATGTTCAGACTAGAACTACTCAAGAGTCAAAAAAATAAATAAAATACTCGAGAGTCTGCTTTTGAGACTTAGATCTAATTTTCGGGACAATTAGGGCAGGATTCGGGATTCGGGACAACTGCTTGGATTTCGGGACTGTCCCGAATTTTTCGGGACGTCTGGTCACCCTAGAACGCTACCTTTGAATTTCCCTGGCTCGTCGCCATTGTCGCTGTCTTGTGTTTAGCCTAGACAGTATATGGTGTTTAGTGGTAGTCAGAGCGTGCAGTGAGAGTGAGACAGTGGGAGCAGGGCATCCACACAGCCAGCCAATCATCATCACATTTGCAACGGTGTCATCACTTTTTTCTTCCCCCCCCCCCCCAGGTCGCAGCTGATGTGAAGCCAAAGCCTGACACCTCGCGCTTCATTCAACCAAATTGTAGTAACGCACCACTTTACATTCTCAGTAACGATAATGACGTTGCAACGATGGGAAAAGTAATTAATTAGATTACTCCGTTACTGAAAACATAACACCGTTAGTAACGCCGTTAGTAACGCCTTTACTCCCAACAATGGTTAAACCTCTTTTTAGCCATGCGGAGACACACACACACACACACACACACACACACACACACACACACACAAACAACACACACACACACACACACACACACAAACAACACACACACTTACAAACTCACACACACACACACACACACACTTACAAACTCACACACACATGTATCCACACACACACACACACACACACACACACACACAAACAACACACACACTTACAATCACACACACACACACACACGTTCCTATTTTAATGATCTGAAACGCAAGTAGCTTTGTGGGTGGATCTCGGGCGCTGTTGCTATGATGGCGGGATAAATGACTCTTGTGCCCGACGCAAATCTAAAATGGTTTGGTCTGAAGTAGCTAGGTGTGGTTTGGGCGTAATGTGAAAATAACCAATCAGAGCGTCAGCTCACATTCCCTTTAAGAGCAGGCGCGCTTGTTCCACACACACACACAGACACACACACACACAGACACACACACACACAGACACACACACACACACACACACAGACACACACACACACAGACACACACACACACACACACAGACACACGCGCTCCATCTCCCCCCCGCTCCATCTCCTCTCCCCACTCCATCTCCTCCCCCCCGCTCCATCTCCTCCCCCCGCCTCCATCTCCTCTAGCGCCACTGACTTTAGACTAGTACCACTGACTTTAGACTAGTACCACTGACTTTAGACTAGCACCACTGACTTTAGACTAGCACCACTGACTTTAGACTAGCGCCACTGACTTTAGACTAGCGCCACTGACTTTAGACTAGCGCCACTGACTTTAGACTAGCGCCACTGACTTTAGACTAGCGCCACTGACTTTAGACTAGCGCCACTGACTTTAGACTAGTACCACTGACTTCAGACTAGCACCACTGACTTTAGACTAGCGCCACTGACTTTAGACTAGCACCACTGACTTTAGACTAGCACCACTGACTTTAGACTAGCACCACTGACTTCAGACTAGCGCCACTGTTATTTGAAACTGCAAAATAGCACCGGGGAACGTTTGCGCCTGAACCCCCTCCTCTGTTGCAGAACCGCCCCCTGAAGGACAAGTTCATTACCTAATTTACCGAGGTGAGTCTGTGGAGTGCAAAGTCTGCTGTGCGTTGGGTGCAAAATAGGAAGGATACATGTTTTGGTGTACAAAGTCATTTGAGCTGGGTGCAAGATAGACGAGGCTAGCAGCAGCAGCGCCACGTCAGACACCTTTCTGGTTTTTAAAAGACAAAAAAATCCACACAGCCGACACGCAACAGAAACGCCACGCTCACGCCACGCTCACGCCACGCTCACACCATGCTCACGCCATGCATGCAGTCTGTCGCCGGCCTTAGCGTTAATATTCAGATATCAATCAGCTGTGATACGGCTGCAGGAGAGAGAACAGGAAACACAGATATCAGCCTGATCAACCCCCCCTCAGTAACACTGATCACATGCTGCAGCGCTTCCTGTAAAGCTGTCATGAGGAGGAGTCACCGCTAAACTTTCTGCACAATTTCCCGCTTATCTATAAAAACCACACAGATGATTACTGATTATCAGCAGGATCACAGAATCTGTCTGCGCAGAATTTTCCACAGACTTAAACACATTTAAAACATAAAAACAAGACTCCAAATATTAAATCTCTACCCCGAACAGAAAAACACTCGGCTAAATTCTTCAGACATTCATTCTGGATCATCTCTGATAACTGTTAAACAATCTGCAGATTCTGTTTGGTTCTGATGATGAGTAAAGTTATAATTTCTGATAGGTTATCATTAGTTCAGTCTTTTGTTAAATAATTAGGGTTAAGGTTGGATATTACAGAAATAACAACGGACTAAAAATAGAATCAGAAACGTGGTTTGATTTGATGAAAATCTGAAGGATTCTAACAATTTGACTAAATCCATTTTCCCTTTTTGTCTTTTCTTTCTCTGTCTCTGATTTAAAGATCGATATGTGAATATGAAATGTTTGAACACTACAACTGAAACGTTGGTGTGTTATAAAGCCACGAGGCACTTTGTGTGTCTGAGAGGAAATAAAGAATCAATAAATGATAAGAAGAGACGATGTTTAAAGCAGAGTGGTACCTGAGCTCCACAGCAGCAGCAGCAGCATCAGGTGGTCCATGTCCAGGTGGAGGGTCTCTCTGCGTCCGTCTTCCCGTCTGTCTGCTCTCTGCTCTGATCCTCACATGTGCTGTCCTCAGGTTGGATCTGCATACAGGAAGAGGTGGAGCTTTACTGGAATACATCTCATTTAGTCCGCGTCACCAACACTAATGTAATCTGAGTGCAGAATTAAACCACTCATGTAATGTTTTACCTGTTGCTTGGACCGATACATCATTTTTCTTAACTGTGTGTGTGAACATGAAACAACTAAATAAAAGCACTGCATATCTGTCTCTGTCTCGGCCTCGTTAAACTCCAGTCACCTGCTGGATTGCTGGCAGCTGGCTCTCGCTGATGCGGAACTGGATGTTGTAGTTTTAGGCTGGCGGCCATCTTGGTTGTAGGCTGTTGCAGCTACCGTGGCCGGACATTCCTCACATCCAGCACACGGCCTCTCAGGATGAATTTTGACAGAACTAAAGTAGGAAAAAGAGTGTGATTGTGTGTCTGTGTGTCTCTGATGGCTCCATTAAAGATGATGTTTCCACTCTGTGGACTGAAGGGAACTTCTTTGAACTGAATATCTGTGAAACTGATGCTCTGATAAGAAGCTGCTCACAGATGACAGATTGTAGGATTGTGGTTTCTGACATGTTCCATCAGATTAACGCTGGCACAGGCTCGTTGCCATGTGAACAGCAGATAGTCTTACACATGAAACTCAACTACAGCTTGACTAAACATTATACTGATTGGTGATCAAACTATTGATTATGTCAGGGATCAGCAACCTTTACTATCAACAGACTTTTTAGAGATCCAGCACGTTGCTCTGCTTCTGCAATCTTTTGGTTCTTTTTTTTTGTTATTTAACAGCAACTCACTGATAAAATAAGTTCTTGTTTTGATATTTGATATATCTTTTAAATAATTTAAATCTGACCATATGGCCTCATCAATAAACACGTTTTTGAATGTTGCTGATATTAAAGTATTGGTTAAGACACAATTTAGGGAAAATAAACAACCCATACCCAACCTGTGTAAAGACAGAACAATCAGTTCCACAGATGTGACGATCCATAGAAACACACAGAAAAAACACACAGGAAATGTCCTGAAGCTGTCACAGTGACCACACTTTGATCCCACACATCTGACAGGCCATCGTCTTTATTAGCACTACAGTACCCATGAGCCTCAGCTAGAGCTCTGGCTGTCACAATCAGGGCTGGGAATCGCTGCTGAGAGATTCTACAGTTGTACAAGGTTCCCTCTAATCTGCTGCATTATTAAAAGTATCAATCTTTAGATAAAAGCAGATTAATTCATGTACCTTTTATAATGGGGATTTAACAAGCATGAACACAAAATAAAGTTAAACTCTGCAGACTTTACAGTATGTGAGTTTTGTGACATTTCATTTAGATATCTGGAGGTCAGAGGTCAAGGGAGCCCTTTGAAAATGCCTCGCCAAAATAAAAGCCTAACTTTGGAGCCTATTTTGATCACTTCCCAACAAATTAGCATGGCATACAATAGTTGGTGCAAATTGCTTCCTTAGGTTTTCTACACTGCAAAAAAGCAACATCTTATCAAATATATCCCTCTTATTTCTAGTAGATAAATAACACAACAGCATATAAAGGAATCTCAATTGAGGATAACATTTAGTCAGTTTAACCACCATGTGATATCGTATGGCCGTCCCAAGTCTCTGAAGTTCCTGTCGTTATGAAGGAGTATTTACATGCTGCTCAACTCAAACACAACAGGCTTTCTGGGGACATTTTACACACAATGTAACAGTTTCCTGTCAGGACCAGTTTGGTCCAAAATCTTTCCCACACAATTTCTACTCAGACACTATAGTAATATAGACACATACTGTACAATGCAAACAACAATATACATATAGGGACATATCAACATAATATACAAAAATACAATATACAATAAGATATAATAAAAAACAAGATGTACACATGGAGTGGGTTGTAGAGTGCAAAAAGTAATAGTGCAGAGTAGTGTGCAAGATGCATATTAGAATGATATGTATGTAATGTGCAGAGAAGTGGTGAGTGGCCAAAGTGGGGATGACCCCACTCATCTGCAGTTCAGTAGTGTGATGCTTAAGACAACAAACCACTGCCCACAATGTTAGCCTACAGTTTCTTGTGGGGACCAGTTTTGTCCAATGCTTCACACACAGTTTCTACTCAGACACTGACAAAAGGTGTAGTGTGAGGACGACGCCAGCGTCCAGAAAACACTTATAATTAACTAAGAAAAACAGACCCTTAGCTGATTAAGACAATACAAATACCAAAACCTGACATAAAGAGACCGTAGAATGAAATCTGAAGTAATGAATATGAATGCACAAATCCAATCTGATCACTAACAAATAACAGTGCAGGAACTCTGGTTGAAATTATTTGATTTGCCTGCAGTTTCAACATAGCCTTAGATTGATACCTTCTATAAGATTCATATCCTAATCAATTCAAGAGATTTTTATACATTTTGCAACACCATGGGCCATTGTGTACACTGTGTAATGTGCAACATACTTGTGTTCTCCATGGCCATTCTTCACCCCCATAGTCATATGTAGTTTCCTCTCCTTTAATATTGAAATGAACACTCTTCTCTGAAGCATCAATATGTAAAATGGAAACATGAGAAAGGAGGAAATACAAACATCACAAAATATCACCACACAATCCGAGCCTCACTTAGAGAGTATAGTATAGGTACAAGTTGAAGTCTTACCACCATGTTTTCCCTTTCCACTTAAACACAAACATAAAAGCAGCACATGACGGGTGGTAAAGTTTTTGTCTTCCCTGGGATTCTGCATCATTTATAATATCTCCCCTGTATAACAAAATCTACTTTGCGGGGCGGCCTCTAGCTCACCCAATAAGAGAATTTGCCCCATGTTACCTGAGTCCTGCAGCAGTGCAGGTTTCAAATCTGACCTGCTACCCTTTGCTGCGTGTCATCCCCATCTTTCTCCCCCTTCCATATATATCCATTTTCAATAAATGGAAAAGCCCCCAAAACATTAACTTAAAAAAACAATCTACGTTGCAAATACACCACGTCCTGTCAAAGACAACAAAAGCGTTTTGAACATAACAGGAAAACCTGTACATTCTTT
>NC_053117.1:42336258-42366258 GCF_010015445.1 Perca fluviatilis | reverse complement strand
TGTGGCCCTGCTACAACATGAAGCTGGAGACTGGCTGTAGCTGCACTTCTACCAATACACTAAATGCTTCTGAACCAATGGGATGGCTCCATTTCTGAACACTGTCCACGTGTCCTGTACCACATGTCATGCTGTTAGGACAAAGTTAAATAAGTTCCACATGTCACCTGGACTACTCTGAACAACATCCCCCAGCCCCCCCCCCCATTAGCATGTAGCTACATGTAGCGTCTGTTGACATGGACTCGTCCAGCGCGTGTGATCTAGCATCACCCTCAGACGGGAGACATTTGTCCTCTTTGGCACTTTCTTCTGAAAGTGAAGATCCTGACCTTTGATGACATCACAGCAGGCGGAGGAAATGCTGGCTGCTGATTGGTCGGTTGGATTGTAGCAATGAGTGTTTTTTTGTATTGAGTGTTAGTAAATATAAAGTGTAAACAGCTGCAGCGTGTTGTTATTCATTAATCAACTCTGATGTTCTGTTAGCTTAGCTTAGCATAAAGACTGCTGAAAAGATGTAGAAACCATTTTGTTTAATCGTGATTAATTGCTGAATTTCTATAGTTAATTGTGATTAATCGCATGTTTTATCACATAATTAAAATTCTATTATTTTGCATTTCAGAACTGTTTTTAAGTCCATATTAACAATGGAAAGCAGTTCTTACCAGTGGATCTTGATTGGGAATAAAATCAATGCAAAGAAAGTTACTTTATGAACTTGATTTTAAGATTTGTATTTGTTTATTATTTATTTACTGTAAACAAAAGATAAATGTGTGAATCTGTCATTATTGCACAATCCCTCAATTTGTAGTTTTTTAGTACCTAACTAAAAAACTACAAATCCCTATCCTTACCAGTAGGGCTGGCTATGGTTTGGTTTTTTTCTGATACCGGTGCCAAAGTGATACTTTTAAATAAAATTAATAAAATTTAAAAAAAGACAGTCGGCGACTTGTTTATTGCTAAGGCCATATGGTCAAAATTAAAGATTTAATAATAATGTAATAACTATAACTTATAACAATAACTTATTTTCACTTATAAATTGCTGTTGAACGACAAAATCAACCACCAGATGGGAAAATGGTATTTTACAATTACTGTGAATGCACCACGAGGCTACATGTTTCAAGTGAATGCACCGTCTGTGTTGTTTAACCCCGACAACAGCAGCTGCTGCGCTGCAGAGCAGACTGTTGGGTCCCGCTGTTGGAATCCTCTACAGAGAAATACAGTCACACTTTAAACTGTTTAACGTTAGCTGTGAGCATTTTAACCGTGTTTAATCCAGCTGCTAGCTAAAGCTAGGCTAACGTTACCTGCTGTCAGGTGTAATGTAAAGTCAGGCACCGAAATGAGGCACCGAAATTTTCCTTCTTACTCGGTCTCGTTACTACCGTTTAGGTCGGCACGTTTCGGTACCCAACCCTACTTACCAGAGTCAACATAGCTTAGCAGTAACTTCTAAATAATGTTGATTACTCCCTGACGTCCAGTGGGACAGAGTTTGAGCTTTGCAGCAGTTCCAGTCAGGCTGCTTTCTCCGTGGAGTCCAGGCTGTATGGAGAGTGGATAGTGCCACGGATAACCTCCCCAAGGAGACGGTCGTGTGACTCTAACGTGTGGGATTGACTACACCGTCACCAGTGTACATCGTAGTTGATAAGTACGCCACCAAACCTAAGTGTCGTCACCAGACGTGCAGCCCCCCCAAAATGTATTGAGCGAATTCAAGTTAATCAATACAGGCCAGCTGACGAGACGAGACCGAGGGACGAGCCCGGGACGAGATAATCTTAGATGGGGCCCCCCGCCCCCAGATCTCTCCTTTTCCCTTGCTCTTCCTCTCGTCTTCCTCTCCTCTGCTCTTCCTCTCCTGTCCTCTCCTCTCTTATTCCTCTTCCTCTCCTCTTTCTCTCCTCTCCTCTTTCTCTCCATTGCTCTTCCTCTCCTGTCCTCTCCTCTCCTCTCTTATTCCTCTTCCTCTCCTCTTTCTCTCCTCTCCTCTTTCTCTCCATTGCTCTTCCTCTCCTGTTCCTCTACTCTGCTCTTCCTCTCCTGTCCTCTCCTCTCCTCTCTTATTCCTCTTCCTCTCCTCTTTCTCTCCTCTCCTCTTTCTCTCCATTGCTCTTCCTCTCCTGTTCCTCTCCTCTGCTCTTCCTCTCCTCATTTAGTGCACTAGTTGACTAGGAGAACAGCAAGCATGGCAGGCAAAATAAGGCCTTTTTTGAGCTGCTATATATTATCCGGTCCCTATAGATTTTTTCCCTTCTACTGTGGGATGTGGAATATGTCAAATAGTTTGGGAATCCCCTGCCCTCTGCATCTGCTGGCAATTCCTTTGCCCTCTCTGAGAAAGGTGTTCGTTTTGCCATCACACGTACGAGGTTCACTCTATTGTCGGTCATTTAGTTGGCCATAATGCAGGATCGCTGAAATTAAATGTGTGATCAGTCTCTCTCTTTCTCTCTCTCTCTCTCTCTCTTCTTCTCTCTTTTCTTTCTTTCTCTTTCTCTCTGTCTCTCTTTCTCCCTTCTTTTCTCTTTTCTCCCTCTCTCTCTCTCTGTCTCTCTCTCTCTCTCTCTCTCTTTCTCTCTCACCAGTAGCCTGACTCTGTCCCTCCGTTGCAGGGCAGGGGGCCCCTCTCACTGTCACCTGACTGCAGCTGGATCTCACTCCTCTCCTCTAGGCTTTTATACAAGCTAATGGACGTTAACATTAGAGCTGGCCTGGTAGCTGACGTTACAAGGCTCGTAAACGTTGGCTGTGCTGTTTCTTACCTTGCTCTACGTTGACTTTACTAGTTCCAGCTTCAACGTCGCCACCTTTTTTTTTATACAGTACAGGCCAAAGTTTGGACACACCTTCTCATTCAATGTGTTTCTTTATTTTTATGACTATTTACATTGTAGATTCTCATTGAAGGCATCACAACTATGCATGAACACATATGGAATTATGTACTTAACAAAAAAGTGTGAAATAACTGAAAACATGTCTTATATTTTAGATTCTTCAAAGTAGCCACCCTTTGCTTTTTTGATAACTCTGCAAACCCTTGGTGTTCTCTCAATGAGCTTCATGAGGTAGTCACCTGAAATGGTTTTACCTTCACAGGTGGGCTTTGTCAGGGTTAATTAGTGGAAGTTTTTCCCTTATTAATAAAAAAGCAAAGGGTGGCTACTTTAAGGAATCTAAAATATAAGAAATGTTTTCAGTTATTTCACACTTTTTTGTTAAGTACATAATTCCATATGTGTTCATTCATAGTTTTGATGCCTTCAGTGAGAATCTACAATGGAAATAGTCATGAAAATAAAAAGGAAACGCATTGAATGAGAAGGTGTGTCCAAACTTTTGGCCTGTACTGTATTTGTTTAAAGGAACCCTGACTAGTACGACATGTTGGCCTTATAAGATTAACGTGGGCGTCAGCTATAAAAAGGTGGTACAAAAACACTCCAAATTTTTGTTTTTTGTTAAAAAATGCAGAAAAGCTGTTCCCTCGTAGGCCGCCATGGTTATTTACGTCTCAATGCATTCTGGGGTAGTGACGTGTAATGGTTGTACCCCAATGTACTGGCTATTGGCAGTACAGTAACAGCGAGATGAACACGTCTGCTGTTCAGATCCCGCGTTGTAAGCTAGGTTAACCAGCAGTCCGCGCTAGCTTCGTTGAAGCTCCAAACACAATCAATTAGCATGAAAACATGTCCCAGAGAACGACAGAGTGTGGACACATCTGTTATTAACCCTTAGGTTCGTCCTTTAAGCCTACGGTCAAACTGAAAAGGCGGAACAGCAGACGTGTTCATCTCGCTGTTACTGTACTCTCAATAGCCAGTACATTGGGGTACAACCATTACACGTCACTACCCCAGAATGCATAGAGACGTAAATAACCATGGCGGCCTACGAGGGAACAGCTTTTCTGCATTTTTTAACAAAAAACAAAAATTTGGAGTGTTTTTGTACCACCTTTTTATAGCTGACGCCCACGTTAATCTTATAAGGCCAACATGTCGTACTAGTCGGGGTTCCTTTTTAGAAAATCTCAAAGGCCTCTATTTTCTTCTTCTCTTTTCTTTCCTGAGCACCGGACTTGTGCTGACCGGACATTTTGAGCGTACTGAACTTCAAATCTAATGACAACATAAAATTTTGATCAGTGGCCAAACCATTTTTGTTTATTAACCATAATTTAATGAGGGCCCGGTTCTGGGCCCACCCCTACCCTGGGCTCGGGAGAACAGACCCGTTTGTCCCCCCTATTGGCGGGCGTGAATCAATATACAGTAAGCCTATGTTATAGCCTATAGGTTTAAATGCATTTCAATTCATTCATTATACATGTTCCAGGCCCTTTATCCATTATACAAGCTGCTCTAAAAGTACTGACAGTATAAAAATAATACGATAAATTAAATTGTAGTATCTGATCAGCTTTTGTGACCTGCACTGTTGGAAGAATGCATTGTAACTCTGACAATGATTGAACATTGAGGTGATTATCCCGTTTATTCTACTTCTTGCTTGCCAACATAATAAAACAATTCAAATACTTTAATAATTATGCTTTTTCTTATTCATATTGCATGCTTATTAAATGTATACTCTGTTTGAGTTCATCTGCCTCAAAAAGTAGTCCCCTTTAGAACTACGGTGAATAACGTGAGCTCAGCTGTAGCTAATTAGTTTCTATAGCAACCACACAAGGCTGCATCTGATCACTAGTTTAACGTAGTTGAACTGTAGCATAAAAACGTCTCAACAAATGGTTTAGTTCTTCGGCGCTGCAGGTGTCCGGGTCAGTTATCACTGTCAGTCTATCCTTCTGGTGGCTCTTCCACTCGGTGAAAACCGTGATAGCAAAGGCAGTTGCCTTTTTCGTGTTTGATACAAGAGCCCCGTCTTCAATTGCACGCAGCTCATCATCTGTCAAATCTCGTAAACAGGGACGGCGACTAACGTTATAGGTACCTGTCTAATGTATTTGAGAGTATGTTTTCTCTTGCATGAGAGTAAGTGTTGAGAGATGCTTATTTTCTGTATTTTGTGTTGTCTTTGTAAAGCTGCGGAACAGACAGAGTCCAAAACTAATTTCACTTCAGGGACAATAAAGTATATCTTAACTTATCTTATAACTGCCAAAATATCCCCAAAACTACAGGCCTCCTACTTCAACAGTTTACTACAATAACAGAACTACAGGCCTCCTACTTCAACAGTTTACTACAATAACAGAACTACAGGCCTCCTACTTAAACAGTTTACTACAATACCAGAACTGCAGGCCTCCTACTTCAACAGTTTACTTCAATAACAGAACTACAGGCCTCCTACTTCAACAGTTTACTACAATAACAGAACTACAGGCCTCCTACTTCAACAGTTTACTACAATAACAGAACTACAGGCCTCCTACTTCAACAGTTTACTACAATAACAGAACTACAGGCCTCCTACTTCAACAGTTTTCTACAATAACAGAACTACAGGCCTCCTACTTCAACAGTTTACTACAATAACAGAACTACAGGCCTCCTACTTAAACAGTTTACTACAATAACAGAACTACAGGCCTCCTACTTCAACAGTTTACTACAATAACAGAACTACAGGCCTCCTACTTCAACAGTTTTCTACAATACCAGAACTGCAGGCCTCCTACTTCAACAGTTTACTTCAATAACAGAACTACAGGCCTCCTACTTCAACAGTTTTCTACAATAACAGAACTACAGGCCTCCTACTTCAACAGTTTTCTACAATAACAAAACTACAGGCCTCCTACTTAAACAGTTCACTACAATAACAGAACTACAGGCCTCCTACTTCAACAGTTTACTATAATAACAGAACTACAGGCCTCCTACTTCAACAGTTTACAACAAAAACAGAACTACATGCCTCCTACTTCAACAGTTTACTACAATAACAGAACTACAGGCCTCCTACTTCAACAGTTTACTACAATAACAGAACTACAGACCTACTTCAACAGTTTACTACAATAACAGAACTACAGGCCTCCTACTTCAACAGTTTACTACAATAACAGAACTACAGGCCTCCTACTTCAACAGTTTACTACAATAACAGAACTACAGGCCTCCTACTTCAACAGTTTACTACAATAACAGAACTACAGGCCTCCTACTTCAACAGTTTACTCCAACAGCCAAATAACGGGACAGTTTTTCCAACCAGCTGAGTCATGTATTGTCTCTGTTGCTGTCTTAATGAGGAAGAATGGTTCTGCTGACACTGAGACATCAGGGAAGAAATGTCTGTCTGAAGCCATCCATGCATCTCGTCAGTCAACAAAAAGCATAAACTTTATTCATATTTACTATTGATCGTTTCTGATGTTAATCGGAGGATTTGTTTTAAGAGACTCGGCTTCTTCTTAGCTGAAGTCTGACAACACAGAAAAAACAGCCGATTCAAATAATAATGTTTGGATTTACGGATGATTTTATTAATTTTTTTGGTGTCACTTATAATTCCACACATTTAAACATCAATAGAAACAAATAACAAGATCATAGATGCATTAATTAATCATTTTGGCAATCACCTCATTCATCCATCTCCACCTCCACCTCTGTGCTCCTAGCCCACGGCTAACCACTATCACGGAGCTCTCCGTCCCTCCGCTCGGCATCATGATCAAATATTCAACTCTGCAACTGGTCCAATTCGTCAACTACTCCATTCCATCCTGCATCCCAGTCATCAAACAGCTTCCGGACTTCTACGCGACGCCGTTACATCCACAAAAGCTCGCCGCAAGTTTGTTTTCTTCCACCACGGACAATCCATTCCATCCATCTGGTCACCTGCACGCTCTGTTGCACCTGTCCCACGTCATCTGAATGCTTCACCCACTGGTTCACACAGGGCTGAACGCATCATCAGGCTACACAGAAAACCGGACCGGACTACAGTGCTTTCCCCACTTCACATACACTCAATCATACTCTCCAATCATTTGCTAATCGGCTCACTGTCCCCCTCAACTGCAATACCCACACCCCAACGACCACACGCTGCTAACCGGGACAACCTCAGATCTCTCCAGCCTGCCCCCATCCCACCACCCTCTCACCATGCCAACTTTGCCCTCCTCACCCCGATCCGCTCAACAATAAAGCCCCTGTCCTCCATGAACTAATCCTCGACAAAACTCTTGACTTCCCTTCTGCTCACCGAAACCTGGCAACAACCCAACGACTTCTTCTCCCTCAACCAAGCATCCCCCTGGCTACAACTACATCTGCAAACCCCGCCCCTCCACCATGGAGGTGGCCTCGCGCCGTCATTTTCAATCAGAACTTCCGGATCACAGAACTCACCCTCCCCTCAGTATCATCGTTTGAATATCTCGCCTTCAAAACTCTTTCCTCCATGACAGTCATCCTCATTTACCGGCCACCTAAAACAAATCCCTTCCTTCCTCTCGGTTTTTACTGAACTCCCTCACACTCGCCTCATCTCTATCTCCCCCGTCTGCTGCTACTCGGTGACTTAAACATCCACATGGACTCCCCCCACGCAAGCTCTCATCAGAATTCAAAATTTTACTGGATAACTTCTCTCTCACCCAACATGTCACATTCCCCACCCATGAAAAGGTCACATCCTCGACCTGGTCTGCTCCACCAACAAACCAGTGCTCGACCTCCATCCATGGCCTCTTTCCCCTCTCTGATCACAAACTGATACGGTTCACCATCCCTTCTCCAACCCCGCCCCCGCCTCACTCAGAGAAATCACCTTCCGCAACCTCAAATCTATCAATCCCCACCATCTCTCTGACCTGCTCTCCACCACTCTCCACCTGGACTCAACCCTCACCTCACCCGATGACCTCACAGACCACCTCAACTCCACCTTGTCTACCTCCCTCAACACCCTGGCCCCCTCAAAACAAAACTCGTCACTTTTAACACCTCTTCACCCTGGTACACACCTGCACTCCGAAAATGAAACAAACTGGCCGCCAACTTGAACGTCTGACAAAGAAATCATCCCTCACAGTCCATCATGAAGCCTATAAATCCCATCTCATCGCCTACAAAGATGCCCTCATTGCTGCCAAATCTGCCTACCTCTCCACCATCCTCACCGACCCCTGCCAAAACCCCAGAACCCTCTTCTCCACATTGAACAACCTCATCAAGCCTCGGACCAACAGCCTCCCTTACCTCTACTCCGGATCTCTGCAACTCATTCCTCCACTTTTTCACTGACAAAATCAATCTCATTTACAAATCCCTATCCCCTGTATCTGACCTTCCAGGATCTACTCCAGCACCTACCTTGGACCCTCCTCTCTCCATCCCTCCAGACCTCCCGACCCCTCCTCCACACTTCCTCCTCTCCCAGTTTAACCCAGTCCTCCTCCCGAAATCTCCAAACTCATCAGCTCTTCCAAACCCACTACCTGCTCCCTGCCGGCCCCTCCCTACTCCACTTCTGAAGTCCTGCCTCCCGGTCCTATGCCCCTACCTCACTAACCTCTTCAACTCCTCACTGTCCCTTGGAACTGTCCCCTCTGCTTTCAAAACGCCGCTGTCACCCCAATCCTTAAAAACCTGGTCTGGATCCTTCCTCTACCACAACTACCGCCCAATATCCAACCCTCCCTTTCGGTCTCAAAACCCTGGAACGCATAGTCGCCTCACAACTACAAACCCATCTTCTTGCCAATAACCTATTCGAACCTCTCCAATCTGGTTTTCGCCCCTACACAGCACAGAAACCGCTCTCCCTCAAAGTCCTCAACGACCTCCTCACCTTTGCTGACACCGGTTCCCTCAACATCCTCATCCTCCTCGACCTGAGTGCAGCCTTCCCGATACTGTGAGCCATAACATCCTGCTCACCAGACTCAAAGACCTCGGTATCGGACGGCACTGCACTCAGCTGGCTCCACTCCTACCTTTCCAACAGATCCCATTTCATCTCTCTCCACAACCACACCTCTGCCACAGCCACAGTCACTCAAGGTGTTCCCCAAGGCCGCGTACTCTGGCCCCTCCCTCTTCATCATCTACATCCTCCCTCTTGGTCAGATACTCCGCCACTTCAACCTGGACTTCCACTGCTATGCTGACGACACCCAGATCTACCTCAGCACCAAATTCCCCACAATCCTCCCCTCTCCCACATCAACTCCTGTCTGTCAGCTATTAAAACCTGGATGCAACACAACTTCCTCAAACTCAACAGCGCAAAAACAGAATTCCTTCTGATCGGCTCCAAATCCACACTCAGCAAAACCAATAACCCCACTCTCACCATCCGACGCACCATTGTCTCCCCCATCTCCCCAGGCCGCGCAACCTTGGCGTTATCTTTGATTCCACCCTCTCCCCTTGAGCCTCACATCCGTCAAGTCATTAAAACCTCCTTCTTTCACCTCGCAACATCGCCAAAATCAGACCCTCTCTCACACCCCCGCTGCTGAAAGACTCATTCACGCCTTTCATCTCCTCCCGACTGGACTACTGCAACTCACTTCTCCTCGGCATCAGCTCTACCAACACCAACCGACTCCAACTGGTCCAGAACTCAGCCACCGCCTCATTACCTGCTCCAAATCCTGGCACCACATCACTCCAGTCCTAAAACAACTCCACTGGCTTCCCATTTCCCACCGGATCACCTACAAAATCCTGGTCCTCACCTATAAAGCCCTCCACCATCTGGCCCCTCATACCTCACTGACCTCCTCTCCCTTACCAACCCTCACGGTCCCTCAGATCCACCTCAGCCGGTCTCCTCTCCATCCAAAAGTCCAACCTGCGCTGTTTTGGGGACAGAGCCTTCTCCAGAGCAGCTCCCAGGCTCTGGAACTCCCTCCCCAAGAGATCCGCACCTCTGAGTCCCTCACCATCTTCCAGTCCCGCCTCAAGACCCATCTCTTCACCTCAGCCTACCCATAGTCCACCTGCCCCCCTCCCTTTTTCATCTGTATCTTGTTTTGTTCTACTTGTTTTGTTTGCTCGTTTTGTTTTGTTATGTTTTTATAATCTACCCTGCCCTGTAAAGCGACTTTGAGTCCATGAAAAGCGCTATATAAATTCAATTTATTATTATTATTATTAACAAGTACACTTGTTTCAACTTACAAATAGAAACAATGAAATAAAGACCCCAAAAATACGAAAAGAATAAAGAGAGGACTAATTAATTAATTAATTAATTAATTTGGCCATTATATCACTGAAAATACCAATGTAACGCAATGCTGTTGGACAACATTCATAAAAAGGATTAACTACAGAAATGAGCAAAAATCCGGGTAACTAATAAAAGCACAATTGTTACAAAATAAGAAAATTCATTCAATACAAAAATAAGCAAAATCCAATGTTACAAAATAAGTAAAAATCCTGTTACAAACAAAAACATCAACAATTTGTGAATCCCATTTCTGACCAAAGATTCTCGAAGAGACGACTTGAAACTAGCGATGCTCCGCTCTGAACGATACCAGTTAAAAATGTCTAATAATAATAATCAGACCCAAACAGAATCAGCAGAATTTAGGAGCGTGTTTACTTGTTGTTGCTTTGAGCATCGGAGGTCTGCTGAGATACGACGAGAAACACGATGAGAAATGACCCACAGCCAAGTGGCGTGTTATCGTGAGGCTACGGTTGGGTTTAGGAACCGTTGGTTTAGGAAAAGAACAAACGTGGAGAGGAAACAAACGCGGGACCAGATCCCCGGTCTCCTGGGTGAGAGTCCTGTGTTTGACCCGCCCACCCCCCCAACCAAACTCCCTACGCAGATTTTCTCCCTTTCATACTACTCGCTACGGCGTCAATTCACACGCAATCAAAGGTAATGTAAGTCAATGGAGGCCAAATGGCGTTGATAAACATGCAAATAAGCGAGTATGCGTCTTGATAACACGCCAATCATGGCATACAAATTGGCATGTCATTAATACGCCACTACATGACATCAGTCTGCATCTGCACACAATGCCATGACACAGACCTAACTCAAAATCAACAAAATATCTCTTTAATTTATTACTTAATCAAAAATCTAACTGCAACAGGGAGAAAGTTGTTTCAGTCATTTCCCCTCTTCATCTGATGACCTGTTCTCACACTGTGTAACTTACAAAGAATACAAATGTTATACAATGTTGCTTTAAGCACATGATTAATAAAAAATGCCTAATTACAGAAATAATCAAAATCCTGATAACAAATATCAGCACAATTGTTATAAAATAACAATAATTTTTACTTATTTAAAAAAAAGAAGTAAAATCCATCATTACACAATAAGTAAATTACTGAAATATTAAAACAAACAATTGTAAAGTCCAGTTCAGACCAAAGATTGAGGACGAGATGAGAGTAAACTTTAGTCTCCCTGAGAGTCTCCGGTCTGCAGCGTTCTGAAAGCTGCCAGTTTCCACCAATGAGACGAGACCGTGGATCATCTCCATAGAAACCACTCTCGGGACTTCTGCTCTAACTTCAGACTTTTCTGGTGTTTTGTAGCTGGATATTATTTATAGTATCTGAAGATATGAATGAGGAGAGTGATAGTGAGATACTTGCTACAGCTGCATTACCAGTAGAGATGAAACAGAGAAAACTATGTTTTATTTCTCTGATTCTCTGCTTTGTTCTAACGCTGCTCTTCTCTCTTCAGTCTCTCTCTAGCTCGCTCCACCACATACCGTGCTCACGGCGCTCGTTGAGCCTCCGTCTAAAACTCTGACATTTCACCAGCTGACAGCTTGTAACATAGAAATAAAATGGATTCTGGATCATTTTGTTTCTATAGTTTGTTGCTGACTTGACCAGCTGACTTCTCTATTGGCTGTTGAAACAGGAGACGTCTCTTATGTTATAAACCAGCCTCTGGAGACTCCACCAGCTGAGTCACAGCGACACCATCAGCTGGTTTGAGTCGAGCTGAGACGGGCCGGTTCAGACCGCTTCAACATTTCCTTCAATGTTCTTAAACGGTTTCGCTTTTGTCTCGAATCTTTGGGCTGAACTGGATTTCATGAAATAGGAAATAGCATTAATTACAAAAGTAAGAAAAATCCATCATTACACAATAAGTAAATTCCTAAACTACAAAAACAAACCATTCTTATGAAATGAGATGAAATGTGTGTGAAAACAGCCTCTGATGTTTAATATTGTACTGTGTGTGTGAGCTACATGACTTTGATTCCTTCATTGTATTTCTTTAATCCCAAACACCAACAGATCGTCACCATAGCACCAGATGTTGTTCACCAACCTGGAACGTTTTCTGGTGTTTCACGATAAAATCCTAATCAAAGAATTTTTAGTTTTTGTCAATTCTTTTTTTCCATTTATTTTAATTAGGGATGTCAACACGAAAACATCTAATTGTGATTAATTGTATGATTGTCTGTAGTTGACTTGTGATTTAACGCAAATGGCACATTTTTTATCTGTTCTAAATGTAATTTAAAAGGCATGTTTTTCAAGTTTTTAAAGCTCAAGTGGTGTTTGTGACTTAACATAATCCGGTGGTAACTCAGATCACATCAACAGTACATGCAGATAACTTTAGTCTTGAGGAGAGAACCATCTGGAAGGGCTGTGAAACTCAACGACATTCAAAAGACTCTTTTCTTTATCCCAGTTATGACTTGCTGGAAAAACCAAAGAAATTGAGATGGCCGCATGGGAAAGTTTGGCCTGGGTGGATACTAAAAATGGGCGAGTGCGGAAGCTATTTTAAGGTTGTCGACCACACTTCCCAGTTGTACCTTGAAGGGTAACTACTGCTTTTTCAGCTACTTTGTAGGGTAAGTGGTTTTTCTTTGGCAATCTTTTAACAAAACCGTTTTGGGGTTAGGAGGGTTAATACAGGACCAGTGTCAAAGATGGTTGTTCCCATCTGTCACTTAGACACAAAAACATAGTAAAATAGGGTCCAGGTTGAAATGGTAGTTACCCTCTAATTGTGCTTGTGAATGGCAAAGCTCTTTAACAATTTTGGGAATACCAGGGGGTTTCAGTGAAAATAAAAAAATTTAAAAATGAGTTGGAACCTTTCCAAATCAAGGAGTTCTGTAGAATGTGACCCAATTCTGGTGGTCCTGGGTCCATCCTAAGGACCCCTACTGGGTCCCTAAAACAGGGTCTGGACATATGGGAAGAATAATGCTTGTCAGTAAAATGTATTTTTTAAAATTCATATTTCCTCTCAGATTGGACCCAGAGACTCCAGATTTTGTACACAAGTACCCAGCATGTGCCAATCTAAATGAATTGAAGTTTTGTAAGGGTAAATAAATGGGAATAATTCCAAGTTGGGGTAAAAAGGTGTATAAATGCTTAACCTCCATGAGCTCCTTGGAGGTGCTACTCTGCTTCCTGAGCTCCTTCCTCTTCAGTCGGCCCTCCTTCAGCTGCAGGGACACCCAGGTTATAATAATCCGGCTCAATGTTCTTCTGTCTGCACGGCAGCTGCCCCCTTCTGGCCTGGAGAGACATGACAAAACACAGATGTGACTTCCTGCATCACTCCTCTCTTCAGTTTAACAAACACAGTCAGTGGTGGAAACAACAACAGAGAAAGAGAGAGAGAGAGAGAGAGAGAGAGAGAGAGAGAGAGAGAGAGAGAGAGAGAGAGAGAGAGAGAGAGAGAGAGAGTCCGTACCCTACAGTAGAAGTAAAGGACAATGTTCTCCACCAGCAGAATCAGTGGCAGGAGGATCGCTCTGATGATTAAAGGCTTCGGATCTGATGGAACACATGGACAATAAACACATCACACAACATCATGAGTCCAACAGCTCCCATTAAACACAAACTGACCTGAAATCTAAAATCACTTCAACATGGACACTTATCTCTCACACTTAGTGCACTTCATATTTACTTTATATCATAACATGGTCAGAGCTTTGTGATTGGTCACATCCAAAGGTGATTCTCATAGTGAAACACCTCGCTCAGTTCTCAGAGAACCAGAGTTATTCTTGTAACCAAACATGCTCTGTCCTTCAGTTAATTGTTAGCTGTTACCATTTTTACACTTTGTATGAGTTTGGTTACTATCTGACACGTGTAACACGATGACTGTCGTCACAGAGGTAGTCCAGAAACATGTTGTCAGCTGATCATTTTCACTCAGTTTGGACCAATCATCTTCTCCAATCCTGTAAACAGTCAGCTTACCCATGACGCTGAGAGAGAGCACACGGCTCTCAGAGGAGAAGTTATGAGAGAAAACATAGAGGTGATAAACACAGCTGTAGCTTCCTTGGTGGGCGGCCTCTGCAGCAGGAAACAGGAAGTGGGCAGAGTGATTGACAGCTGGCTGGGTGTAGTTGTGTGCTGAGTTGGAGGAGGTGAAGGTGAGCTGGAAGGAGCCTCCTGGGTACTGTGGCTGGATGGAGCAGCTGATGGTGAAGGTGGAGCCCCAGAACACCTGGAACACCTCCTGCTGGTCCTCCTCGGAGACCCCAACCATGGTGGAGGACACAGAGATGTTGGGCTGAAGCAGCAGGCCTGTAAACACAGAGACAGACAGACAGACAGACAGACAGACAGACAGACAGACAGACAGACAGACAGTTTGAAGCTTCCAGAAACAAGTCCACTTCTCTACACTTCAGGATGTCATTGTCCTGGATAACTTTACAGTTCAGTCCAATGGAAACCACTGACTGTCATCGTGAGCAAACTAATGCATTATTCTTCAATTCTGTCTGCAATGTCACCCTTTGGGATAAATGTGCATCGTCAATTTGGTTCACTGAAAGTTCTGTTTTTGCTGCTGACAGACTCAAATTCTTATTTTAAGTGTCTGACAACATTTGAAAGGATCCCTACAGAGATAGACATTTAAGCCCTCTTTAAGACCTTTCTGTTAAACCAGAAACAGCTCTGAGGTCACTAACACTAAACCCAACAGACTCCATTTAGAAAAACATTACTTTTTTAAACTATGTGTTTATTTCAACCAAAACTAGAGTTGTGATGGTTGGAAAAGTGGAAAGACGACCGAAAACGGGCTTTCATAGTTTTATTTTGTTTCTCTTTATTTTGTTTTCTCTTCACATTCACTCACAAACACACACACAAACTAACACACACAGACACACACACACACAAACAAACACACACAGACACATACATACACAGTCCCATAAATGCACACACAAACACACACACACACAGTCACACACAGTCACATATATACACATTTATATACACACACACACACACACACACACACACACACAACACACACAATCACGCACACACACGCACACACACGCACACACACACACACAAAAACAGTTTTTATTTATTTAGCTTTTTCTTTTTCACAGTGAAATACTTTGTGTCTTTTATTTTAAGTTTTTGTATGTTGTTCGAAATAAAAGCATTAACTGCTGACAGACTCAGATTATTATTCTAAGTGTCTGACAACATTATAGAAAGGATCCCTACAGAGATAGACCTTTAAAACCTCTTTAAAGTGCCCACATTATAAAAAAAAACACTTTTTCTGGGATTTGGGGTGTTCTTTTGTGTCTCTGGTGCTTCCACACACATACAAACTTTGAAATATATCCATCCATGGTGTTCTGAGTGAGATACGGTTTCTGAATGTGTCCTGCCTTCAGTCTCTGTGATGTCACAGTCCAAAATGAGCTGGCTAGCAACAACCGTTAGCTCGTAGCGCTAGCATGCTACTTCGTTCTCAATAGCAAAGCACTGCTACAACACACACAAGTTAACCATAATCTACAAAAGAACTACTTACATGTGCGCCCTCATTTAGAAGTCTCCCAGCTAATCCTGCCTTGTAACTGACCAAAGTTGGAGAAACAGCTTTCTTTTACTGTCTCTAGAGTTAGCTAGCTGACATGCTCTACATCTGAGCTACTGAGCATGTGCGAGTGCAATCAAAGATAGTACAGAAGAAGAAAAGAGGTCTCACTCTGTAGCTAAAACAGAAACCAGGTGAAAAGAGGATCTGCAGCAGTGAGAGAGAGCTGTGCAGAACAACTAAAATATGGTGTTTTTTGAAAATTAAACTATGTAAACCTATTCTGTTACAACCTTAAAATACAGTTATGAACCTGAAAATGAGCAGAATATGGGCGCTTTAAGACCTTTCTGTTAAACCAGAAACAGCTCTGAGGTCGCTAACACTAAACCCACCAGACTCCATTTAGAAAAACAGTACTTTTAGCGTGTATAGAGCCAGACTATTTTAACATGTAAATCAGTAAACTATGTGTTTATTTCAACCAAAACTAGAGTTGTGATGGTTGGAAAAGTGGAAAGACGACCGAAAACGGGCTTTCATAGTTTTATTTTTTTTCTCTTGACTTTAGAAGCTGTGTATTTTATGATGATAAAATTACTGTTTATTTACATGGAGTCTGGTGGGTTTATAGAACGCAATTTTGCAGATGTTTTTTTTATATGTCAAAAAAGGATCTTACTCTTTAACATTAATCCTTTCCATAATGTTGTCAGACACTTAGAATATTAATCTGAGTCTGTCAACGGTAAAAACAGAACTTTAGTGAAGGTAAATACAAGCTAAACAGTTGTCCTATTAACTTACATTGTAGCTTGTTTCACTGCTGCTGACTGCAGAGATCTCTCTTAATGCTGGACCAATGTCAAAGATTGTTGTTCCCATCAGTCACTTAGAAACTAAATCAGGGTTTCCCACACAGACTAATTGGACCAATGTCAAAGAGCTCTTATTCTATGAAACTAAACACTGAAAATAAATAGGATAATAAAAAAGAAAACGTGTGCATTATGAGATCTCCGGTCAAATTTGTTAATGATAACCCAGTAATGAGAACACTAAAACAGGGCTTCCCACACATAGACACACACAAACACACACACAGTCTCACACACACACACACAGTCTCACACACACATACACACACAGACACACAGACACACACAGACACACACACACAGTCACACACACACACACACAGTCACTCACACACACACACACACACACACACGTCACTCACACACACACACACACACACACACACACAAACACAGTCACTCACAAACACACACACACACAGTCACAGACGGGGACACACACACTCACACACACAGACGGACACACACACAGACACACACACACTCTCACACACACACACACACACACACACACACACAGACACACACTCCACTCTCACACACACACACACACACACAGACACACACTCACTCTAACACTCACAGACACACACACAGACACACAGACGGACACACACACAAACACACAATCACAAACACACACACACACACACCCACAGACGGACACACATAAACAGACAGAAACACACACACACACACTCACACAGACGGACACACACACACATAGACACACAGACACACACACACACACAAAGACACACACAGAAACACGCACACACACAGACACACACAGACACACACACAGACGGACACACGCACACACACACACTCGCACACACAGACGGACACACACACGCACACACACAGACATACAGACACACACACACAAAGACACACACACACACACACACAAACAGACACACACACACAGAGACACAAACACAAATAAGGACACAGTCACAAACACACACACACACACACAGAGACACACACACACACACGCACACATACACAGATACAGGCACACAGGGCTCAATTTTAGGCCCTCTTCTCTCTCTATCTACTTCCACTTGGCTCCATACTTAGGAAGTATGGTATGTCATTTCACTGTTATGCAGATGATAGTCAGATCTATGTCCCTCTAAAAAAGAATGAAACTGTTGGTCCTTTACTTAAGTGTCTTCATGACATAAAGGCCTGGATGGCTTTTAACTTTTTAAGTTTTAATGAAAGTAAGACAGAAGTGATGTTTTTTGGTGGCACCGCTGGGGCCCCTGGTGCTCATTTGGGTTCCTTGAGTCAATATATTAAGCCAACTGTCACTAATCTAGGGGTTAAAATTGACCCCGATCTTAAGCTTGACAGACAGATTAGGTCAGTAGTTAAAACAAGTTTTTTTCATTTGAGGCAATTGGCCGAAATAAAGCCATTCCTTTCTAGGCAGCATTTTGAGACAGTAATCCACGCCTTTGTCACCACTCGGCTGGATTACTGTAATGCACTGTACATGGGGGTCAGTGGGTCCTCTATTGCTCGTCTCCAGTTGGTGCAAAACGCTGCTGCACGTCTTTTAACTGGAACACGTAAATACGAGCATATTTCCCCCATTTTATCGTCACTGCATTGGCTCCCTATATATCACAGGATCCATTTTAAGATTCTTTTATTTGCTTTTAAAGGCCAAAATGGCCTTGCCCCTCCTTACATCTCTGAGCTGCTACACCCCTATAGACCCACCTGTTCTCTCAGGTCAGCCGATCAACTGCTCCTAAGTGTGCCGAAAACAAAGCGCAAGCTAAAAGGGGACCGTGCCTTTTCTGTAGCAGCTCCTAAATTGTGGAACGATTTACCACTGCACATTAGACAGGCATCTTCACTGTCTATTTTTAAGTCTCTTCTTAAAACCCATCTTTATTCTTTGGCCTTTGAAAACTGAAATTGACAATTCATGTTTGGTTATACTGATCGTATTGGTTTCATTGTATGGATTTTTATTGTTTGTACTTGTATTATAGGGGTCATGTGAGTTTTTGTATTTTAGGGCTTTTATGTATTTGTTTATTGTTTTACTGTAAAGCACTTTGTGTCCTCTTTGGATTTTAAAGTGCTCTATAAATAAATTTTGATTGATTGATTGATTGATTGATTGACAGATGGACACACACACACCGTCACTCACACACACACATATGAAATAAAAACACACATATGAAATAAAAACATTTATTCATTCATTCATTAATTCATTCATGTCTTTGATGGGCTTACCTGAACAGGTGAGATGAAGGACGGAGGAAGAGGAATCTGACGCAGCACACTCCCTCAGAGTAGATCCAGACTCAACACAGTCAGACCAGATCCTCCACATAGATCTGTATGAGGACTCTTCTCTCTCTACAGAAACCGCAGAGCCACAGTCTAACTCTCTGCAGGCAGCAGCTGCTCTCTTCAGGGTCCACTCAGAGTTATAGCCATCCACTGGTCTCCATTCTCCTTGTTTCACCTCCAGTGATCCTCTACAGCGACTGACTCCTCCCACCAACCTGACAGCATCAGGCTCTGAACAGAAACCAGAGAGTCATCAGCAAAAGAACAAAGTGAGTTTCATTAGAACAGAAATGAACCAAATCAGAGCTGCAGTTCCTCTTCTACCTGAGCAGGTGAGTCCAACAGCTTTTCCAGGTGAGCAGGTGTTTCTATCTGAGCCTGAGCTGCTACAGTCCAGGAGAGCAGACTCATGGCCTCCACACTGGAACTCTTTGGTCCTCATTGGAGGCTCTACTTCTCCATAGAGCGCCCCCTGGAGGACTGAAGGAGCCCCACAGCCAAGCTCCCTACAGACCACCTCTGCATCCTGCTGGTCAAAGTCATCTTCACACACTGAGGACCAGCGCTGGGTAGACTGGTTAGTCTTCACCTCCAGTCTGCCTGAGCACAGACTGGTCCCATTCACCAGCCTGACAGAGTCTGGAGAGATGATAGAAGATACAATAGAGAGAGAGAAAAGACACCAGACATCATTAACAACAGAACTCACCTTCATACCATGGTCACACCCCCAGGTAAAGTGTGAAGTGATAACATACAAACTCAATGGACATACGCAAATAGACGAAATTTGTGTCATTCAAGCCGCCGTGTATTCGTGTGAGTTGAAATATTTGAACTGGAGAAAGAAATGTGTGTGACGCTGTGTCTTTAAAGTGTTTAGATCCTCCTGATGTCCTCACGTTGTTGAAGCAGAAATGGAGGAACAGATGATTGTAGCTGTCTGTAGCTCCTCATTATTTACAGACAGCAGATGCAAAAGGAGCTTTCTTTGGGAAGAGTAAAACTACCTATTAAGTTCTGAAATAATGTGTCTGTTGTGTTGATGGAGCAGCTACAATGTTAGCATAGCTCTGATCCATCCAAACTCCATTCAGAAAACAACCATTTTAAAAGTTGTTTGCTTGTGGTCTTGCAGACAGACCTGATGAAGTATGGCTTCATACTTTTTACAAATCAGCATCATTATCTTGTTATTTCGACTCACATTTTATTTGTTTATTACAATTACAAAACAGGAAATATGAACCTCAAGTAGCGCTGGAAGTGGCAGTCATCAACTACACCCTGGCCCCTGAAGACTGTAGTTTTTGGTCTAGATGTCCTTGTTGGTGATTTATATGGTAGAAAGTGATGCTATACTCCATTACAGTCAGTCTTCAGCTGTAATGACGGTGTCACTGCCCGATGTGAGTCGCACATTCTCAGATTTAAACGGTTAACGGCATGGCGTGTCATACTGACATTTGTGAAATCTGTAAAACAAACTTTTACCTTTACGTACAATAACAGAAGATGGAAATCATTTAAAAAACTTCTTAGCTATCTATGATTGATTGCTAACGTTCGCTCCAAACGCCATTGAAGAGACAGCCTTTGTTGTGTTTGATTGCTAACTTGTAGCCAGCAGCAGCAGTCATTTCAAAAACATTTTAGCTATCGATGATTGTTTGATTGCTAACGTTAGCTCAAAACGCTGTTAGCATCTTGTAGGCTACTTGTCGCAAAGTAACGCATGCGCGACTCACATCTGCACTCGACTCACATCGGGTAGTGACAACGTACAGGAAGCCTGAAGTGTTGACGCCTGAACAGGATGCTGTGTGTTGATGTTGACACGTGTATCAGGTGTGATCTAGCATCTACCGATGATCTGGACCACACGGGATCTTTAAAAGAATTAAAAAGTCAAAGACAGACAGACAGACAGACAGACAGACAGACAGACAAAAAGACTGATAGTCAGACAGACAGAGGGACAAACAGACAGACAGTTTGAAGCTTCCAGAAACAAGTCCACTTCTCTACACTTCAGGATGTCATTGTCCTGGATAACTTTACAGTTCAGTCCAATGGAAACCACTGACTGTCACTGGGACAGAGGAAGGAGCACACACACGAGTATATAATGTAGGTCATGGTGAGCACACTAATGTATTATTCTTCAATTCTGTCTGCAATATCACCCTTTGGGACTAATGTGCATCGTCAATTTGGTTCACTGAAAGTTCTGTTGTTGCCGCTGACAGACTCAGATTATTATTCTAAGTGTCTGACAACATTATGAAAGGATCCCTACAGAGATAGATACGGTGGCCGACAGGGGCAAACGCCCTGCAACTTCAGAAAACACATGCAAATAGACAAAACACAAGCAAATTAAGAAAACAACTACATTAATTTGACAACACGTGCAGCCTTCAGCAAACGCGCTGCATATACACACAACACAACCAAATATACAAACGCGCTGCATATACATACAACACAACCAAATATACAAACGCGCTGCAATTAAAAAACGATGCAAAAAGAAAAGCAAACCCCGAAAAAAGAAGCGATGCAAAAAGAAAAACAACTTCATTAATTTGACAACACGTCGGAGCAATGGAGCAAGCAAAGCAGTTTTGTCTTTATTTGCAGGCGGGATTTATTCAGTTTGATAAATCCCACGTTAAATTGGCTGGTTTTTTAAACAGGGAGGGATTATAAATAGTCTGTTTTTTGTATTTCAAGAGCGAATTGCTCCACAATATGAATACAGATTGGTCACTTATTTTGTTGTATAATCACAATATTACACTTGAGGAGGTCTACACTTCAGTGATGCGCTTTCGGACCTGGAAATTAAACCCTCTTAATTAATGTGGCTTAAACAAACGTCAACGTTAAACACTGATGCAGTTTTAAATGTTTTATTACCACGAGTTTACGGACACGTTTACAGACTCTGCTGATTGAGTATCAGCTGTGACCCGAGCCGAGACACCCTCACCAAACGAGAGAAAACATAGGCTATCTCAAACATAGACGAAATATTTACAGTCTATGATCTCACCGTTGCACACCGTTCTGAGATTGAACGTCTCTCTCCTTCTCTCTCTCTCCCTTTCTCTCTCTCTCTCTCTCTCTCTCATAGACCGTTAGTAGGCTATGCTCTCCCCCCAGCCCAAAAAAAAATCATCTGTTCCACTGCTAGTGTAATATTGTGATTATACAACAAAATAAGTGACCAATCTGTATTCATATTGTGGAGCAATACGCTCTTGAAATACAAAAAATAGACTAGTTAAAATAGTCCCTCCCTGTTTATTAAACCATGCCAATTTACCGTGGGATTTATCAAACTGAATAGCCTAAATCCGGCCTGCACATAAAGACAAAACTGCTTTGCTTGCTCCATTGTGTTGTAAGTAATAGATCCCTGAAAAAGTTATTGTATTCATTAGCATGATTGCCGTACTGTTTAGTTCAAAAACATCCAAAACACCAAAGGAAGACGAGCCGACCAAACGCGAGCTTTTATTTTGAAAAGTCGAAGCTCGAGCACGGCACCAGCCTCCCGGCTGAGACGGGAGCATAGACTGTATATTACTAATATATTATATTATGTCATTAATAAGGGCATGAGACAGGTGTTCTCTTTTTACCATGCAGCCATACCCGACTCTAATAACAAGGCAGAAAAGAGGTCGAAAATCCAGCTGTTCCACTTAGCTGCTCCCTCTAGAGGCCTGGAGAACTTCCGTTGTGGAATCTGGATGCAGCGTTTTTCTTTTGCATTTGTTTTCGGGGTTTGTGTGCTTTTCTTTTTGCATCATTTTTTATTCGCATCGCGTTTATGTATTTGGTTGTGTTGTGTGTATTTGCAGCAAGTTTGCTGAATGCTGCACGTGTTGTCAAATTAATGTAGTTGTTTTCTTAATTTGCTTGTGTTTTGTCTATTTGCATGTGTTTTCTGAAGTTGCAGGGCGTTTGCCCCTGTCGGCCACCGTAGATAGACCTTTAAAACCTCTTTAAGACCTTTCTGTTAAACCAGAAACAGCTCTGAGGTCACTAACACTAAACCCACCAGACTCCACACACACACACACACACACACACACACATACACACACACACACACAAACACACAAACACACACAAACACACACACACACAGTCACAGACACACAACACACACACACACACACACAGACGCACACCTACACACACACACACTCTCACACACACAAACACACACACACGCAGACACACACACACACACACACAACCACACACTCACATACACACACAGATACAGACACAGACACACACACACAGACGGACACACACAGACACACAGACACACACACACAGACACACACACACACACAAACACACACAAAGACACACACGCAGACACACACACACACACACACACACACACACACACACACAGACCGACACACACTCTCTCACACACACACACCTATGCACGCAGACACACACACACACAGACGGACACAGGCACACACACACACACACACAGACACACACTCTCTTTCACACACACACCTATACACACACACAAACACACACACAGACACACACACAGACACACACACATAAACACCGCACTCATACACACAGATACACACACACAGACTAGAGGTGGGCGATATATCGTTTAGACGATAATATCCAAATTGTTGTCTGGACGATATGCAAAATTGGGATATTGAATATTTCATAATTTGTACAATCCGACCCCCCAAACATGAAAAGAGCTGAAGGAAGTTAAAGAGAAAACAAATAACGCACACTATAACCTTCTAAACAATTATATGTAGCGATTTTAATACTGTAGGGGTTTGTTTGACTGTATTTTTTGTACAAAATCACGATCGTCCCGCACGAGAGTAAGCTGCTACTAGTTCTTACCTGAGCGTTATGACGTTCACTCATGTCAACAAAGATGGCGGCGCGCGATTGTGCAGCGGCTCTCCTGTCGGTGTATATTTATACAAGTACGTACAGCACACTGAACTAATCAATACAGGACCACGATACAACACACTGAACTAATCAATACAGGACCACGATACAACACACTGAACTAATCAATACAGGACCACGATACAACACACTGAACTAATCAATACAAGACCACGATACAACACACTGAACTAATCAATACAGGACCACGATACAACACACTGAACTAATCAATACACCACGATACAACACACTGAACTAATAAATAGGACCACGATAAACACACTGAACTAATCAATACAAGACCACGATACAACACACTGAACTAATCAATACAGGACCACGATACAACACACTGAACTAATCAATACAGGACCACGATACAACACACTGAACTAATCAATACAGGACCACGATACAACACACTGAACTAATCAATACAGGACCAATACAAAACACTGAACTAATCAATACAAGACCACGATACAACACACTGAACTAATCAATACAAGACCACGATACAACACACTGAACTAATCAATACAGAACCACGATACACAACAATAGAATACAACACACTGAACTAATCAATACAACCACGATACAACACACTGAACTAATCAATACAGGACCACGATACAACACACTGAACTAATCAATACAGGACCACGATACAACAACTGAACTAATCAATACAGGACAACGATAAAACACACTGAACTAATCAATACAAGACCACGAACAACACACTGAACTAATCAATAGAAACCACGATACAACACACTGAACTAATCAATACAGGACCACGATACAACACACAACTGAACTAATCAATACAGGACCAATACAACAAACTGAACTAATAATACAGACAACGATACAACACACTGAACTAATCAATACAAGACAACGATACAACACACTGAACTAATAATACAGAACCACGATACAACACACTGAACTAATCAATACAAACCACGATACAACACACTGAACTAATCAATACAGACCAGATACAACACACTGAAAACAATAAACAAAACCAAGAACTAATCAATACAGACCAATACAACACACTGAACTAATCATAGGACCAATAACCACACTGAACTAATCAATACAGACCACGATACAACAACTGAATAATCAATAACCCACATACACACTGAACTAATAATACAAACAAGATACAACACACTGAACTAATCAATAAAAACTAAAAAATACAACACACGAATAACAATAAAAAAAAATAAAAACCAAATACACACACGAAATCAATACAGGACACGATACACACACTGAACTAAATACAAGACCACGATACAACACACTGACTAATCAATAACAAATAAAAAAATTAACACACGATACAACAACTAAAAAGACCAGAACAACACACTGACTAATAATACAAACCACGAACAACCACTGCAATAATAAGACCACGAACAAAAATAAAAAAACACACTGTAATAATACACCACATACAACACACTGTAATAATAAACAAACAATAGGCCAAACCACACTGACTAATAATACACACCCGATACAAACACTGCTAATCAAACAGACCACTACACCACTGACTAATAATACAGACCACGATACAACACATGACTAATAACAAGACCACATAACACACTGACTAATAATACAGACCACGATAACACACTGAACTAATCAATACAGCCAAAACAAAACTAAAATAAACAAACACTAATAAAACACCACGATAACACTACTAATCAAACAGGACCAACATAACACATACTATAATAGCCAAAACACACCTAATACAAGTACATCAACAACCACTGACTAATCAATATAGGACCAATACAACACACTGAACTAATAATACGCCAGATACAACAAAAAACACACACTAAAATACACACAAACACTTAATAAAACACATAACTGCTAATCAATAGGACCACGAACACACACTGAACTAATCAATACAGGCCAGATACACACTGAACTAATAATAAACCACGATAACACTGAACTAAAATAAGCACAATAACAACTGAACTAATCAATACGGCCACGATAACACACTGACTAATAACAGGACCACGATACAACTAACTAATCAATAAACCATACACACAACTAATTAGACCACGACACTGAACTAATCAATACAGACCACGATACAAACTAACTAATAAAAACAGATACACTGAACTAATCAACCAATAACACACTGAACTAATCAATACAGGACCACGATACAACACACTGAACTAATCAATAAAGACCACACTACACAACAACTCAACACCACGATACACACACTGAACTAATAATACAAGACCACGACAACACACTGAACTAATCAATACAGGACCACGATAACACACTGAACTAATAAATAGGACCACGATAAAACAAACTGAACTTATCAATATAGGACCACGAAACACACTGAACTAATCAATACAAGACCACGTCATCACACTGAACTAATAATACAGGACCAACGACAGCACACTGAACTAATCAATACAGGACCACGATACAACACACTGAACTAATCAATACAGGACCACGATACAACACACTGAACTAATCAATACAGGACCACGATACAACACACTGAACTAATCAATACAAGACCACGATACAACACACTGAACTAATCAATACAGGACCACGATACAACACACTGAACTAATCAATACAGGACCACGATACAGCACACTGAACTAATCAATACAGGACCACGATACAACACACTGAACTAATCAATACAGGACCACGATACAACACACTGAACTAATTAATACAGGACCACGATACAACACACTGAACTAATCAATACAAGACCACGATACAACACACTGAACTAATCAATACAAGACCACGATACAACACACTGAACTAATCAATACAGAACCACGATACAACACACTGAACTAATCAATACAGGACCACGATACAGCACACTGAACTAATCAATACAGGACCACGATACAACACAGCCGTTACGAGAGCCTTCCAGGCGGCTCATAACATCCCGGAGGATATAGCCTGACGGAGCCCTCCAGGTTGATGTCGGCGCTAGCATGGCGAGCTAGCTAACGGCAGAATGAGAACATAACTCAGACCAGACCAGAGGCGGAGGACTGCATGTTTGTGCACAATGAATGGAGTACCAACAGCAGGATCGTTGCCCAGCACGGCTCACCTGACCTGGAGCCCTGTCGGTAATATACTGACCATTTTATTTACTATGAAAACAGCACACTGCCATCTACATAGCCCCCGATGCTAACGTTAGCAAAAGTTTGGTTCACTGCTAACCGTAGTGAACAAACTGCAGCGCGATCACCGGGATACGGGATACAGGGGACTTTAACAAGGCGTCCTTAAAGTCTGTTCCCCTCCAGCTTTCTCCTAGCATGTAGATTGTGTTACTAGAGGGAAGAACACACTAGACCATGTTACTCTAACATCAAGAAAGCACACAGAACTGCACCTCTCCCTCACCTGGGCCAGTCAGGTCACATCCAACTCCTGATCCCAGCATGAGTCCCGGTCAGAAGGACTATACAGCCCAGTAGAAGGACTATCAGAACCTGGTCTGACCCGGCCCTGTCCCAGCTCCAGGACTGCTTCCAATAAGGACATGGTTGTGTGCAATATGTTACAGAACAGAGCCCTTTGTTTATTGTTATGATTTCATCTTGCTTGTACATTTTCCCAAGAGAACCACCGAAATAGCCTCCGAACACACACACGAACAGAAGGATTTCAAAAATATCGTCTGAATATCGATATCAAGATATTCATTTTTCTCTCACTCCCACCCCTAGTGTGTGTGTGTTACAGTGTGTGTGTGATTTTAAACGTAGTTGTGCGGTGTGCAGGTTGTTTGATGTGTGTGTTTTTCTGTGTGTGTGTTACAGTGTGTTGTGTGTGTGTGTGTGATTTTAAACGTAGCTGTGCGGTGTGCAGGTTGTTTGATGTGTGTGTGTTTCTGTGTGTGTGTTACAGTGTGTATGTGTGATTCTAAACGTAGCTGTGTGGTGTGCAGGTTGTGTGTGTGTGTGTGTGATGTGTGTGTGTGTGTGTGTGTTACAGTGTGTGTGTGTGATTCTAAACGTAGTTGTGCGGTGTGCAGGCTGTTTGATGTGTGTGTGTGTTACAGTGTGTGTGCGTGTGTGTGTGTTACAGTGTGTGTGTGTGATTTTAAACGTAGCTGTGCGGTGTGCAGGTTGTGTGTGTGATGTGTGTGTTTCTGTGTGTGTGTAATTGTAAACATTGTTTGTGCAGGCTGTTCTGTGGCGGTGGCGAGCTGGACCAGCGCCACCTGAAGCCCCGAGAGATGAACGGGACTCCGTGGATGCTGCGCCACTTCTACCCGGGTCCCATCACGCCGCTGGGCTTCAACCGCAGCACGCCCGCCAGCCGCCAGCCCCCACCCCTCTCCCCGCCCAAGTACGTGCAGGTGGAGCGCCACGTGATCCAGCCGCCGCCCATCAGCCCAATAGGCTGCCGCTGAGAGACAGGAGGACGCACGCCGCGCAGCGAGAGGTCTGGATGAGGACCTTCAGCTTCTTCACGCACAGAGAGCTCTGTGTCTGCAGGAGGGTCTGCAAGACCTGGAACAGGTGGTACACACACACACACACACACATATACACACACACACATCACATATACAAACACATATATATCACACACACACACACACACACACACACACGCATATGCACACCGAGAGCTGTGTGTCTGCATGAGGGTCTGCAAGACCTGGAACAGATGGTACACACACACACATATACACACACACATATATACACACACACACATATATCAGACACACACACTCACTCACACACACACACACACACACACACACACACACACACACACACACACACACACACACACACACAGCCCGCCCCTTCCGTGCATTGAAGGAAGAGAAGGAGAGGAGGAGCATCCAACATGATTCTGTAGAGGTAAAGACATCTGAATGGGTTGGCCGGGTGGATTTTGTGAAGGTGTGAAAACATGTTTGATTAATATTTATTATAATAAAGTTCTGAGTAACAAATTAGTAATGAAGGTATTATTGCGAACCGGGGGGGACAGACACAGGGCGACCTCCCCTCCACCCACCACAAATAGTTTTCTAATCTTTTGGGAAACACTGAAAAACAGGAACATATGGTCCAGGCTGACAAGCGGTAGTTACCCTTTAAAGTACAAAGTAATAAAATATTAAACTTTCTGTTAGAGGGGGGGGGGGAGGGGGGGGTGTATGATTTAAAGGTAAACTTAATGTATAACAACCGTATGTCCCCCACCACTCTGGAAGGATTTACATTCTTCATACTTTCTTTCAGACACAATTATTCATTTAACAGTTTTTATTTATTTAGCTTTTTCTTTTTTGCAGGGAAATACTTTGTCTTTTATTTGAAGTTTTTGTCACCTTTTGTTTGTTGTTCAAAATAAAAACATTAATTAATTAATTCATTGATTCATTCATTTAGTAATTTATTCAATCATTCATTCATTTATTCATTCATTCATGTCTTTGATGGGCTTACCTGAACAGGTGAGATTAAGGATGGAGGAAGAGTAAAATGATGCAGCACACTCCCTCAGAGTAGATCCAGACTCAGCACAGTCAGACCTGATCCACCACACAGATCTGTCTGAGGACTCTTCTCTCTTTACTACAGAAACAGCAGAGCCACAGTCTGACTCTCTGCAGGCAGCAGCTGCTGTCTTCAGGGTCCAGTCAGAGTACCAGCCATTCACTGGTCTCCATTCTCCTTGTTTCACCTCCAGTGATCCTCTACAGCGACTGTCTCCTCCCACCAACCTGACAGACTCTGAACAGAAACCAGAGAGTCATCAGCAAAAGAACAAAGTGAGTTTCATTAGAACAGAAATGAACCAAATCAGAGCTGCAGCTCCTCTTCTACCTGAGCAGGTGAGTCCAACAGCTTTTCCAGGTGAGCAGGTG
>NC_053117.1:42326258-42331258 GCF_010015445.1 Perca fluviatilis | reverse complement strand
AGCCCAATGGTCTCCATTCTCCTTCATGTTTCAGCTCCAGTGTTCCTCTACAGCGACTGTCTCTTCCCACCAACCTGACAGACTCTGAACAGAAACCAGAGAGTCATCAGCAGAATGAGTTAATTTAATTAAAAAGATGAAAGTGTAAATGCTGATTCTTTATTGGTCTTTTCTGTCTCTGTGTACCTGTTGAGTTGAGTTCTCCTTCAGCCTGGAGTCCTGAGGAGAAATCAGAAGGTAAACATCAGTAGAAAGCAGAAACACACACACACACACACACACACACACACACACACACACACACACACACACACACACACACACACACACACACACACACACACACACAGATCTACAGACACACACACAAACACACACATACATAAACCCAGACACACACTGATATACACACACACAGACACACAAACACAAAACACACACAATGACACACACATACATATACACACACACACACACACACACATACACAGAAACACAAACACACATACGGACACACAGTCAAACAGACAAAAACACAAACACTCACACACACACATAAACACACACACACACACACACACACATACAAACAGACACATACACACACAAACACACATACAGACACACGCAAACACATACATTCTCACACACACACAGACACACAACAGTACTTGAGTAAAAGTTTAAAGTGCTCAATCAAAAAAGTGACTTGAGTAGAAGTAGAAGTTCTCTTTAAGCACAACACATAAGTAGAAGTACAAAAGTATTCAACATTTGTTGTACTTAAGTATTGCAAGTAGTTTATTTTAAAATCTACTACTCAAGTACTGAAGGTAAAAGTACAAGTATTGTGTTATTTAGTTATTAAAGAAAGCAGTCAAAAGGTTGAATATCATATTGTTTATATTATTTCTAATGTTTAGCCTAAGGCTGTAGCCAAAGGAATTAACAAATATTAATTATATTATATTAAAAATAACATATATTAACAAATACTGAAAAAGAATGTACAATTATCACACTGAACAAGTCAAATGAACATCCTCTCCAGCACAGTAACGATTAAAGCCCCAAAAAACATATCAAACACTATCTAGTAACATGTGTGATGAACAGGAAAGTTAGCAAACTAGCAACATCCAGATAAACTAGATCAGCTTCACATCACAGGGTCAAACATCCAGATAAACTAGATCAGCTTCACATCACAGGGTCAAACATCCAGATAAACTAGATCAGCTTCACATCACAGGGTCAAACATCCAGATAAACTAGATCAGCTTCACATCACAGGGTCAAACATCCAGATAAACTAGATCAGCTTTACATCACAGGGTTAAACATCCAGATAAACTAGATCAGCTTCACATCACAGGGTCAAACATCCAGATAAACTAGATCAGCTTTACATCACAGGGTCAAACATCCAGATAAACTAGATCAGCTTCACATCACAGGGTCAAACATCCAGATAAACTAGATCAGCTTCACATCACAGGGTCAAACATCCAGATAAACTAGATCAGCTTCACATCACAGGGTCAAACATCCAGATAAACTAGATCAGCTTTACATCACAGGGTCAAACATCCAGATAAACTAGATCAGCTTCACATCACAGGGTCAAACATCCAGATAAACTAGATCAGCTTCACATCACAGGGTCAGACATCCAGATAAACTAGATCAGCTTCACATCACAGGGTTAAACATCCAGATAAACTAGATCAGCTTTACATCACAGGGTCAAACATCCAGATAAACTAGATCAGCTTCACATCACAGGGTCAAACATCCAGATAAACTAGATCAGCTTTACATCACAGGGTCAAACATCCAGATAAACTAGATCAGCTTCACATCACAGGGTTAAACATCCAGATAAACTAGATCAGCTTCACATCACAGGGTCAAACATCCAGATAAACTAGATCAAACGGTTAACATTCAGGACTCACTGCAGACTCAAACAACTCAGGACTAGCTGAACAACGGCTAAATAGAAAGAGTACAAACTTACATCGTCTCTGACTTCTGAAAGGCAACCGTAATGAGAAGAAACACTGCGCGATCTCGGCGATTTCTTACGTAATTAGCGTACATAACTAACGTAGCCGTAACCAGAGGTTAAATTGGGCCGGAGCTCAGCTCCGTCTCCTTCAGCACCAAACATTTTGCCGGGGCTTCAGCCCCGAATGTTTTGCGTGTAACCCTGAATGTATTTTGAATGTATTTTGAAAAGTTGACTGATATGAATATAATAATGAATACTATGAAACCGGACGTGGCTTTGTGTCCCGTCTCGCTGTAAAAAGCGGTGCAGCTTCAGGTTTATGGATGCGCTCTGTTGTCGACATGCTGCGGCCGATGGGTCGTGTTTGTTTTCCGTGCATTTCTGCCATAAGTTTCGGGTTTCCACCTCCGATGTAGAGCAGCGTAGGCTACAGCCACTTCCCTAAACGTCTCAAACAGGGCTCTGGGTCTGTCAGAAGGTCTGAGGTCTACCGTATCAGCAGAGCAATCACGTAATGCAGACAGAAGACTACGGTGCAGGTAGATTATTTTCTGAAATATAGGGACTTTATTCTTGTAGGCTAATAGCCTATTATAACTTTATTTTTTCAAACACCTCCAAATCTCAGAGAACACAGATGGGATGAGTTATATTTTGAATGTGCACAAAGTTTTGGAAATGAGCAGAAATCTTGCTCAAACATCTGAAATATTACGTCCAGGGGTTTATTAATAAATTAAATGAATAATGTATCACTGAGGTGACTAATTGTCATAGCAATAACATTTCGGAGGTCCTTACCCCGACAAAAGATGCAAAAGAGGGAATAAATGATGCCTAAGCTACATGTGTGCTGACTCAGATATAATTAGAAAAGTCGATCTAAAAGAGAATAAAAAGATGAAAGCAATACAGAATGCCTGGCACAGCCTTACTGCAATATTTTCCATTATGTTTTTATATTTGGATTGTAATATAATGTTTCTCTTTACATAAAGATATTTCAGGCATATTTATTCAGAAAAAAGGTAGAAATAGGTGCATAAAAATTCATCAAAATGCAGGAAATGAAGTGTTTAATGCTAAATAAAATTCTGGGGGTGGACCCCCAGACGCCCACATCATAAGTCAGCACACAAATCTAGAAGCAAAACCCTGTCCTTTGGGTTGCCAGGCCAGTTATGATTAGAGCAAATGTTGGTGCCATCTAACAAACTGGAAGCTAAAATGAACATACACTGGCTATTAACAAGCTGGGCAAGCCAATCACTGTTAAAAAGACTCTAATAGTGGTGGTTTCTGATTCTCTTAAAAAGGTCCCATGACATGGTGTTCTTTGGATGCTTTCATATAGACCTTAGTGGTCCCCTAATACTGTATCTGAAGTCTCTTTTATATAGACCTTAGTGGTCCCCTAATACTGTATCTGAAGTCTCTTTTATATAGACCTTAGTGGTCCCCTAATACTGTATCTGAAGTCTCTTTTATATAGACCTTAGTGGTCCCCTAATACTGTATCTGAAGTCTTTTATATAGACCTTAGTGGTCCCCTAATACTGTATCTGAAGTCTCTTTTATATAGACCTTAGTGGTCCCCAAATACTGGATCTGAAGTCTCTTTTATATAGACCTTAGTGGTCCCCTAATACTGTATCTGAAGTCTCTTTTATATAGACCTTAGTGGTCCCCTAATACTGTATCTGAAGTCTCTTTCCCTAAATTCAGCCTTGGTGCAGAATTACAGCCACTAGAGCCAGTTCCACAATGAGCTTTCCTTAGGATGTCAGAGAAAGGGGAGGTAACCTTGCTCCTTATGACCTCATAAGGAGAAGATTCCTGATTGGTCCATCTGAGCTTTCATTTTCTCAAAGGCAGAGCAGGATACCCAGGGCTCGATTTACACCTATCACCATTTCTAGTCACTGGGGGGCCATAGGCAGGCTGGGGGAACTCATATTAATGTTAAAAAACCTCATAAAGTGACATTTTCATGCCATGGGACCTTTAAATCAACATAATGTTCTTGTTTAAAAAGATGTTTACATATTTTCCAACCAATATTTTCAAACATGTTCGTAACTAACGTAGCCGTAACTAACGTAGCCGTAACTAACGTAGCTGTAACTACACACACTATAACCTACACAGTCTCCAGTAACGAGTAACAATGCAGCACATAAAAATGTATCTGAGTAAAAATATTTCATTCATCGAAAATGTGTACTCAAGTAAGAGTGGAAGTAGGACAAAAACATAATACTCCAGTAGAGTACAGATACAGCCTTTTAATACTTAAGTAGAGTAGTGAAGTAGTTCGACTTTGTTACTATAGGCTACAGCTCTGATTTTAATCATTTATTTATGTCCACATGAAGAAAAATAGTACAGGGACACAAATATTACAGATGCAGTACAATACATACACAAACTCATGGACCAGTGGCACACAGCAGATCTTCACAATATCACTTAACAAGCACAATACTCACTTCTTAAGGGTTTAAGTAGCACAATACTCAGTTCTGAAGGGTATTAGTATCAGAAAGTATTAGTAGCAACGTCTCCGCCATATGTGGCTGCTGCCAATAATAGATATGGCACAGTACTTTGTAAGTTGGTTAAATCCAGTGTTGGTCATCTTACTTTAAAAAAGTAATTAGTTACAAATTACTTCTCCCAAAAAAGTAATTTAGTTAGTAACTCAGTTACCACACTGTAAAAGTAATTAATTACTCAGCAAAGTAACTGTGACATTATTTTTTATTTTCTATAACGCTATTACGTTCTATAACATCTTTAACGTCAAAAATGTTTATATTAACTGACTGAAGAATTAAAACACTATATACAGTAGTTTAGAACATTTGGTATTTATTTGAACTCAATAGATTGCAGCCTGCCATATGATATGCATAGAAATAAGAACATATAAAAAATAAATATTGAAAAATCGAGCGTTGCTTTTTTTAACAGAGTGGCTCCGTCT
>NC_053117.1:42283758-42323758 GCF_010015445.1 Perca fluviatilis | reverse complement strand
TATGTTCTTATGTTTTCTTTAACTGGTTGGGAGCAGACGTCCTCTCCTTTAAGATATCCTATATTGATGTTTAACATGGTATTTCATTTCATCAATGGGAAGCATACATGTGTACAGACAAGGCTAGCAGCAGCGCCGCGTCAGACACCTTTCTGGTGTGTAAAGACAGAAAAATCCACGCAGCCAAAACTCAAAAGAAACGCCACGCTCCACGCTCACGCCACGCTCACGCCACGCTCACGCTCACGCTCACGCCATGCATGCAGTCTGTCGCCGGCCTTAGCGTTAATATTCAGATATCAATCAGCTGTGATACAGCTGCAGGAGAGAGAACAGGAAACACAGATATCAGCCTGATCAACTACCCCTCAGTAACACTGATCACATGCTGCAGCGTTTCCTGTAAAGCTGTCATGAGGAGGAGTCACCGCTAAACTTTCTGCACAATTTCCCGCTTATCTATAAAAACCACACAGATGATTACTGATTATCAGCAGGATCACAAAATCTGTCTGAGCAGAATTTTCCACAGACTTAAACACATTTAAAACATAAAAACAAGACTCCAAATATTAAATCTCCACCCCTAACAGAAAAACACTCGGCTAAATTCTTCAGACATTCATTCTGGATCATCTCTGATAACTGTTAAACAATCTGCAGATTCTGTTTGGTTCTGATGATGAGTAAAGTTATAATTTCTGATATGTTATCATTAGTTCAGTGTTTTGTTAAATAATTAGGGTTAAGGTTGGATGTTACAGAAATAACAACAGACTAAAAATAGAATCAGAAACGTGGTTTGATTTGATGAAAATCTGAAGGATTCTAACAATTTGACTAAATCCATTTTCCCTGTTTATCTTTTCTTTCTCTGTCTCTGATTTAAAGATCGATATGTGAATATGAAATGTTTGAACACTACAACTGAAACGTTGGTGTGTTATAAAGCCACGAGGCACTTTGTGTGTCTGAGAGGAAATAAAGAATCAATGAATGATAAGAAGAGACGATGTTTAAAGCAGAGTGGTACCTGAGCTCCACAGCAGCAGCAGCAGCATCAGGTGGTCCATGTCCAGGTGGAGGGTCTCTCTGCGTCCGTCTTCCCGTCTGTCTGCTCTCTGCTCTGATCCTCACATGTGCTGTCCTCAGGTTGGATCTGCATACAGGAAGAGGCGGAGCTTTACTGGAATACATCTCATTTAGTCCGCGTCACCAACACTGATGTAATCTGAGGGCAGAATTAAACCACTCATGTAATGTTTTACCTGTTGCTTGGACCGATACATCATTTTTCTTAACTGTGTGTGTGAACATGAAACAACTAAATAAAAGCACTGCATGTCTGTCTCTGTCTCGGCCTCGTTAAACTCCAGTCACCTGCTGGGTTGCTGGAAGCTGGCTCCCACTGATGCTGACCTGGGTGTTGTAGTTTTAAGCTGGCGGCCATCTTGGTTGTAGGCTGTTGCAGCCACCTTTGCCAGACATTCCTCCCATCCAGCACACGGCCTCTCAGGATGAAGTTTGACAGAACTAAAGTAGGAAAAAGAGTGAGATTGTGTGTGAAGCTGTTGTGTGTCTGTGTGTCTCTGATGGCTCCATTAAAGATGATGTTTCCACTCTGTGGACTGAAGGGAACTTCTCTGAACTGAATATCTGTGAAACTGATGCTCTGATAAGAAGCTGCTCACAGATGACAGATTGTAGGACTGTGGTTTCTGACATGTTCCATCAGATTAACGCTGGCACAGGCTCGTTGCCATGTGAACATAATCAGATTTACAGTCTTACACACAAAACTCAACTACAGCTTGACTAAACATTATATTGATTGGTGATCAAACTATTGATTCTGTCAGGGATCAGCAACCTTTACTATCAACAGACTTTTTAGAGATCAGCACGTTGTTCTGCTTCTGCAGTCTTTTGGTTCTTCTTTTTGTTATTTAACAGCAACTCACTCATAAAATAAGTTCTTGTTTTGATATATTTTTTAAATAATTTAAATCTGAACATATGGCCTCATCAATAAACACGTTTTTGAATGTTGCTGATATTAAAGTATTGGTTCAGACACCATTTAGGGAAAATAAACAACCCATACCCAACCTTTGTAAAGACACAGAACAATCAGTTCCACAGATGTGACGCTCCATAGAAACACACAGAAAAAACACACAGGAAATGTCCTGAAGCTGTCACAGTGACCACACTTTGATCCCACACATCTGACAGACCGTAGTCTTTATTAGCACTACAGTACCCATGAGCCTCGGCTAGCGCTCTGGCTGTCACAATCAGGGCTGGGAGTCACTGCTGATTTCTTGAAACGATTCAATTCTGATTCACGCGATGCCGATTTGATTACATTTCTGATCCCAATGTTGATTCTTCATATTTCAGTAGCAAATTATTGGATTGCAACTTAATTTGGATATAAAAGAGATTCTACAATTGTACAAGGTTCCCTCTAATCTGCTAAGTGTGAGCAGTTTTCCTAAAACTGGGATGTTTTATTAATTTCACAGATCACCTAATATTGGTTTATTTAGGGCCCAGAGCAGCGTCTGAACCAAGTTAGCTGTTCCCTCTCATGGCTAATTTCAATATACTGTATGTGTTTTGTTGGGGAAAGTCACTACAGATATGATTACATTATTTTGATCATGTATGAAAGTGTTAATATTATGTGAGAATGCATGGATCGGCTGTGATGGTATCTGAATCAGTTACCTTAAATAATCCACCCAAACCCACCCACCAATTATCCAGATGTGTTTCTCTAGTCCACCTTCAGAAGAGTGTAGTTTCACCAGCTGACCCAGGTCAATAACACTCACCGTTACATGATTACAGCCGAGTGTAAGGACAGTCAGATTCTAGGAAAAGGACATAAGAGGATATTTTTTGACTTTTCATCCGCAGCCCCTGTCTGTCTGGGTATTTAAAGCCCAGTTCAGACCAAAGATTCACAATGAGATGAAACCATTTTAAAAACATTTCAGGAAATGTTTTAGCCGTCTGAACCGACCCGTCTAGCAAAGTAAGCTAAGTTACCGCATGCAACACTTGCTGACACGCACTAAAAAAGATATTTACAACAGTAGGTGTGGCTTTTGTTCAAAGGGGCCGCTAGAATCAATAGAAACTAAAAGTTCAGTCGTACGGAGGACAAGACAGTGTTTCTAAAACTTCAGACCAAGGATCGCTTACTAAATAAAAAAACATACAAACCATCTAACTGCGTGCGAGTCAGTCTAGCGCTGAAACAATGGAGCTGGAAGACCCGCCTGCACGTTCCTGATCAGCTAGCAACAGAGAAATATAAAACGATAACGTTGTCGGCGTTGCTCCACCTTCATAGGGTATTGTGTTTGTAACGCAGCCAACGTGCTAACGCACATTCAACGACATCACCAGGATGTGAAAAAAAAACGGCGCCCAACTCTCTATCCCCATTGCTTTCAAGCAGCTTTCGGACACAAAGGCAGAACGGGATGAAACAATTACTGAAGCAACACTGTCCCAGTTATGGATAGTGTTGGGTACAGAGACCCTGTGCTAATACGGCACCGGTGCCTTAACAACCGGTATTTACCGGGCCGAATAGCAATGCAGATTTTGGTGCCACTGATATGCCTGCGCTGCTCTCTGATGCTCCAAAACACGTTAGAGGTGACGCTAGTTAACACTACACTTGATAGCAGGTAACGTTAGCCTACCGCTAGCTAGTAGCTGGATTAAACACAGTTAAAATTCTGACAGCTAAACGGTGTAAAGTGTGACTGGATTTCACTGTAAATTTCACGGTATGTAACATTGGTTGGGCTGAAAATGGCCTGGTTGATATTTTATTGGCCCTTATGCATCCCTGCTAGCTAGCTGCTGCAATTTTGATAATTTTACAGGAAAAAAGCACTGTTATTATTAGATGAGGAGCCTACGATCAAAATAATGAAGTAACTGTCTGTGTATATGTCTGACCTGGACTGGCACATGTTCATGTTAAAAAGCGTGTGCGTGCACAAGCACTACGGTTACGCGCAAAGTGTCCCAGTTTTAGCTCCCGGAAATCTTGTCACCCTACTATAGTAGCTATATTTACAGTTTGAATTTCGTCACGGCACTTATATCACAGCTATTCTAAGGTCTTACAAAGCTAACAATGGTGTCAAATTTCAATTTAATGAATTTTTGTGAACACTAGCTAGGGGTTTCGTTAGCTGTGACTGTCCCTTCAATCCTATGTGTACAGATTGTGACTAGTTAGCTTCATTTTCGGCGTAATTGGAGTATATTTACAGTTTGAATTTCGTCGCGCCACTTATGTAACATCTACCCCAATTTCTTATAAAGCTAACAATGGTGTCAGATTCCAACTTAATGGATTTTTGTGAACACTAGGGGTTTCGTTAGCTGCGACTGTCCCTTCAACCCTATGTGTACAGATTGCGGCTAGTTAGCTTCATTTTTGGCGTAATGCGAGTATATTTACAGTTTGAATTTCGTCACGCCACTTATATAACCTCTACCCCAAGGTCTTATAAAGCTAACAATGGTGTCCGATTTCAATTTTATGATTTTTTGTGAATTTCAGAGGAATTCTAAGAGGAGGCTAGCTAGCTCCATCCAGCCGCAGGCTCTATCGGGATATATATTTCTTTATTTGATCAGGGACAATGCACAAAAAACATTAGTCTATAAAAGAAGAGATGTCATGTGCCAGGTTATAGCAGAAAATGCTAATTTCCACCCGCAGTCCCTGGACAGGTTGATGTTATACTTACAAAAATTCATAAAATATATATACACAATAATACATGAAAGCATTACTTCACTCACATCATAAAAACACTCTCCACTTTAGGAATCTATCACTCACTCACTCACAGTTTACATCATTCATATCACAGTCATTCAGTGCGTACAAATTTGCTTTGATAATAACCACTGTTTGGTCAGGCGTGTAAAAGTACTATAATTTGTGCATGAAATAATTTCGTTTGGAAGAGTGTTCCAAAGGCTCGCTGCTTTATAAGAGAACGATTGTTGACCGTATGTGGTTCTACGTCTTGGAACGCTGCATCAACCTCTGACTGTCGACCGTGTGGCTCTAGAGATTCTCTCCAAATTCAATGTGACAAATTTTCTCAAAGGGGGAGCAGCGATATTATGAATAAATCAATAAATCAATGAGACTCGCGAACAAGAGGCATTTATTTCACCGATCGTTTGTTTAAATAACTCAACACATTATAATTACATACATTATAAGATTAACTGAAACCTGTGGTAAGAGATTGCTGGCGTAACAACCTCGCCGACCGTGCTCTCACTCACACACACCTGGCATTTAGCTAGCAGGAAGAGGGGTACTGCAGGCCCTGGAGCTCTGTCAGGGCAGCGGTGTTTGGTAGTCCATTCACCCAAAAAACGGTGACTTTGCGCAGGTATGAGGTGCTGTGGGCTGTCAGCTGTGATGGAGCTCAATCGAGCTCACAGCAGGCCGGGGTCTGTGACGGAAGGCAGGCCAGGCGGCGAAGCAGCATCCCAGGCAGGACCGGCTGCCACACAGCCGCAACTCCGACACAACTCGGACAAAATTTGCAAGTAGCCATCAATTTTCGTAAAACGGCCCATATTTGAGCTTTACAAAAAGTGTGTTTTTGATTTCTGAAGGAACTGACTACTGGACTACTAGATATTAAGATAAGTACTTGACTTTATTTGGGTTTTTGCTGCTTCTACTTTTCTGCTTTCTACTGCTGCTGTGTGTTTTCTGCTGGACTGGTTGTTAGGCCAAATTTAGTGGCTCTTGTTAAAGTGAAACTAGTTAGTGTGAAGTGTGAATCTTGGGAGTGGAGGTTAATGGCTCTCAGGTGCTTTGACTGATTAGCCAGGGTGTGGCCTCCCCACCTGTACCAAACACTGATCTCCTCCTTGTATTTAACATTGGCATTTGCGTGAAGCGGCAGCTTCATCTTACGAAGACTCGAAGGACAAAGACAAAGGAGTCTACGCAGGAGTCTTTGCGGGAGGCTAAGTGGGAAGTTAAGTGGACTCGATATCTCATATCTCACTCACATTGCTCGGTGTCTTCATCCGGAAATGTGCTGCTTTTCCATTCCTATCCGTGTTTCCTCTAGGAGATACTACAAACCACGCACTAGCTTGCAACATTTCCGCAACCCCTCCTCTCCTTTACCCTTTCCCCCTCTCCTACCTATCCCACCACATTCCCAAACACACCCAACACCATGTTGCAGGTGGCCTATGGAATTGCCAGTCTGCCAATTGCAAGACTGAGTTCATCTCTGGCCTTGCCAGCCTGAAATCCCTTGACTTCCTTGCTCTCACTGAGACCTGGATTACACCAACCAACACATCCACCCCTGCTGCTCTCTCTTCTGGCTACTCTTTCACCCACACACCCAGACCCACTGGGAGAGGTGGGGGGACAGGCCTACTCATTAACCCCAAGTGGAGATTTTCTCTCTACCCACTGCCACAGTTTACTCCACTCTCTTTTGAACTTCATGCTGTCACCATAACACATCCGGTACAACTAGTAATCATTGTTATCTACCGCCCACCAGGTCCTCTGGGGGAGTTTCTGAGGAGCTGGATGTCCTTCTTTCAAACATCCCTGAAACTGGTCCCCCACTGGTACTTCTGGGCGACTTCAACATCCAGACAGAAGTCGGCTACCTTTCTTCACCTTCTCTTCTTTTGCCCTCTCACTCTCTCCTTCACCACCCACTCACAAAGCTGGTAACCACCTAGATCTCATATTCACCAGAAACTGCTCTACATCAAACCTCACTGTTACTCCACTCCAAACCTCAGACCATTTCTTGATCTCTTACTCTCTCCCACTCTCCCAAGCTCACAACCATATCTCAAGAGACACCGTACCTGTCCGCCTTAATATTCGTTCACTCTCTCCTTCTTCTCTGGCGGCATGTGCTCTATCTACCCTCCCTCCATCTGACTCTTTCTTACTCATGCCTCCTAATGCTGCCACAGACACTCTACTCTCTACTCTATCCTCCTCTCTTGACTCTCTCTGCCCTCTTACTTCACGACCGGCTCGTAAGTTGATGTGGAATTTGTTGCCAGTTGTTGTTCGAGAGAGTGTTACTCTGCAACACTTTAAAGTTAACCTCAAGAAGTGGTTGAAAGACGGTCAGATTTGTAATCATTAATACAAAATTGGTAAACTAGGGTACTGTTAAAATTTTAGTAGGCAATAATAAAAGAAAACCTATAATAATTGTACATACTGTAAATATTGAAATTGCATGTCTTTTGAGGTGATCCCTGTGTAGGTGTTGTATTTGTATTTTATCTGTATTTTATATTGTGAATGAACTTATTAGTAGGAATGCTCATCATCCACTGTATATACCTGCTGTCACTTTGCCTCTGCCCAGGGACTACAGATGAAAATTAGCTTGTAGCTATCTCTGGTCTGTGCAACACATTTGTTGTACAATGTCCCTGTCAAATAAATAAATAAATAAATTAAAGTAAGTCCTCCCAGTGCCGTGGCTATCTGCCTCAGTACGTGCTGAAAGATCAACTATACGGGCAGCGGAAAGGAAATGGTGAAAATCTAAACACCCAGATGATCTGCTTACCTATCAGTCTCTTCTTTCCTCCTTCGCTGCCTCCATTTCTGCAGCAAAAAGCTCTTTTTATCAAACTAAAATTGAATCCTCTTTCTCAAACCCCAAAAGACTTTTTTCCATCTTCTCTAACCTGCTAGATTCCCCCAGTCCACCTCCTCCCTCCTCCCTCCTCCCTCCTACCAACCCACTTTGTCAACTACTTTGTAAAAAAGATAGATGACATACGCTCTTCCTTCTCCACCACACCTCCTGAAATCACCTTACCATCCATCACATCCAGTACTCTTTCCTCTTTCACCCCTCTATCTCCAAATCAAATTCTTACTTTGATTACCTCTGCCCGTCCAACCACCTGCCCCCTGGATCCTATCCCTTCCCACCTTCTCCAGTCCATTGCACCTGACCTTCTTCCTTTCCTCACTCATCTCATTAACATCTCCTTGTCAACTGGCTGTTTACCCACTGCCCTCAAAGAGGCAAGAGTGAGCCCACTACTAAAAAAACCAACACTTGACTCCTTGGATGTAAATAACTATAGACCCGTCTCCCTTCTTCCATTTCTATCTAAGACTCTTGAGCGTGCCATTCATAATCAACTCTCTACCTATCTCCACCAGAACAACCTTCTTGATCCCCACCAGTCTGGCTTCAAGGCTGGTCACTCAACAGAAACTGCCCTCCTTGCTGTCACTGAGCAGCTTCACTTCGCTAGAACAACCTCTCTCTCTTCCATCATCATCTTTCTTGACCTTTCTGCTGCCTTCGACACAGTGAACCACCAGATCCTCATTTCGACACTCCAGGATCTAGGTGTTTCAGGCTCTGCGCTCTCTTTGCTGACATCTTACCTGTCAGACCGAACCTACCGGGTAACTTGGAGAGGATCTAGCTCAGAACCTTGCCCACTCAAAACTGGGGTTCCTCAGGGATCAGTCCTGGGTCCCCTCCTCTTTTCTCTTTACACCAACCCTCTTGGGTCTGTCATCCAGTTGCATGGCTTTTCTTATCACAGCTACGCAGATGACACCCAACTATTCCTTTCCTGAGTCTGAAACTCAAGTAGCAGCACGTATCTCGGCCTGTCTGACTGACATCTCTTCTTGGATGTCTGCACACCATCTGAAACTCAACCTTGACAAGAATGAGCTCCTTTTCATTCCAGGGAAGGGCTCTCCTACCCGAAGCCTGACTATAACAATTGACAACTCTGTGGTAGTCCCCACCCAGACTGCTAAAAACCTGGATGTGACACTTGACGACCAACTCTCCTTCACTGCTAACATCGCTGCAACCACCCGATCGTGTAGATACATGCTGCATAACATCAGAAGGATACGTCCCCTTCTAACGCAGAAGGCGGCTCAGGTTCTGGTTCAGGCTCTAGTAATCTCACGTCTAGACTACTGTAACTCCCTCCTGATCGGCCTGCCTGCATGTGCCATCCGACCCCTGCAGCTCATTCAGAACGCAGCAGCTTGACTTGTCTTCAACCTCCCCAAGTTCTCTCACACTACACCGATCCTCCGCTCTCTTCACTGGTTACCAGTTGCTGCCCGCATCCGCTTCAAGACACTAGTACTTACATACAGGGCCATGAACCAATCAGCCCCAGCTTACATCCAGGACATGGTCAAACCATATACCCCAACCCGCTCACTTCGCTCTGCATCAGCCAAACTGCTTGCTGCTCAACGAAATCCCGACTGTTCACTGTCCTGGCTCCCAAATGGTGGAACAAGCTCCCCATCGACATCAGGATGGCTGACAGCCTACACATCTTCCGCCGAAGGCTAAAAACACATCTCTTCCGACTACACCTCGGATAAAATAAAAAAAATAAAAACTCTTGATCCTGCACTTTCATGTCTCTTTGTAGCTTTGCTTACTTAAAGCTAATGTATTTGCACTTAATACTTGTTGTCCTGAGTTTGTACCTTCAAAGTTGAAAGCACTTAATTGTAAGTCACTTTGGATAAAAGCGTCAGCTAAATGACATGTAATGTAATGTTATTTAAAAAAAAGTTTCAGAAGTGAATTTTGTAATGGAATAGCAGAGATCTGCGTGACCTAGATTAAGAAGACTACCTGATCTCAGGTCAGTTGTGTAGCCTATGTAAATGTTGGGGCGTGACCAGGGCCGTAGTGGGACTGAAATCCAGCGCAGGACTTTAGATGGAGAGGCTTTTTAGAAGGATTTTTTGCAGTTATTTTAATTCTCATAGTGTTTTTATGGTATAAAGAGAATCAGATTACGCTGAAGACCTTCAAGAAACTTTAGGATGACACCTGCCTCCAAAGGTTGTATAAGCAAGTCACCACTGAACACAACCAGGTCAGCATAACCTAATCTCGAACACATAAGTCACAGTATACTGCTAACTACCAGCATGTCATGTGCACATTAGTGTCAGTTGGAGTGATAAAATAGTTACAAATACTCACACTCATATACTCAAAAACTACAATGCAGTCCCATAAAATAGAGATTTGTGTGTGTGTGTGTCCTTACTTTCTCAGCTTGGCTCCCTGGCTCATCTTCTGTTAAGTTATTATCTAGTATGTGGAACTATTGGCATTTTATCCTGTATGTAAATGGCTGATTGATTGATATGCCTAATATGATTGCCTACCCAGCTACCTGTCTGTTTCCTGCTCTTCCTCTCTCCTCCTCCTGTCTTCTCTCTCCTACTGCTCCTCCTCTTCTCTCTTGCTGCTCCTCCTCCTCTTCTCTCCTGCTGCTCCTCCTCCTCTTTTCTCCTGCTGCTCCTCCTCATCCTCCTCTTCTCACCAGCTGCTCCTCCTCCTCTCTCCTGCTGCTCCTCCTCCTCCTCTCTCCTTTTGATGAGAGTGTATGTGTGCAACAATTGAAAATAAAAACAATCATCATCATTATCAAAGCAAAACAAAACAACTCAGGTATACAGACCTAAAACTCTTAAAAACCTAAAACTGTCCTACCTCCAGACCCGTTGCTAGACCTCAGTCTTAAGGGGGGCACATGAAATACATGGGGGGGCACAATTATTATTGGCGTACAGTACGTATATGTATAATAATCATATACTCTTGTTATACTATTCGCACGTAATCATCACGTTAAACATAACCAACAGCAATATGACCAGGTAGCCTATATAGCCTACAACACATTACATAGAAGCAATGTTATGAATATCCATAAAACACGTGACTATACAACATATTAGATGTAACACCAGAAGCATCTCTCAAACATTGCATTTTAAAGCAGTCAATAGAAGAATATGCATTGCTATGCATGTGCCATGAGACACACACACACACACACACACACACACACACACACACACACACACACACACACACACACCCTACCGGTACTTTGAGTGGAGGCAGCCTGTCCTCTCTCCAGTCCCTCCTGTCATTTGAAGCTGCATGCTTATTTAAGCCCTTGTCTGTAAATCTTAAACCCCTTAATGAAGAAGGTCGTGTCCGATGATACAGATGTGAATTTCCTGCAGGCATAACAAAATGCGGAGTCCTTTTCCACCGAGTAGCCTACGCAAGCCAGTCCCTGTTCAAATACCAGCTACAGCTACGTTTTTTTTTTTAACCAAACATTTTGACTGGATATTTCCTCAACACAACCTGTTTGGGTTTCTCCGTCACACCCCCTGATTCAACAGTTAGTTGTGGCCCAAATGCTGCCCCAGTCACAGTTGCACTTGGACTGCAGGTCCTGCCAGGCCCAGGGTCGGGCTCCACGGAGCTACTAGCATCAGGCTCAGACTGTCGTCCAGGGGCTCCTTCTCCAACGACAACATCAGGAGGCGTCGGTGCCGTATCCAGTTTGGCAGAGGAGAATGTTGGTGGGCTTTTCAACCACTCACGGATATCCATGACGAACTGAAGCGAGTAAGCCGGCGAAAACTCACCCAGCTTTCAAAAATGTGCGGTAACTGTTGAGCAGCTACACTGACGTAGGCTACGTCACGTCGTAGCCTAACTTTCTTTTTAGTAAGGCCGTGATAGGCTGTTGCAGTGTAGATTCCCATCAATCAAACAAAAATCACACCATTGTTTATTTATATTTATAATGTTTTAATGATAAAGAATGCAACATTAATGCAACACAAAATTAGAAACTATGATAATATAAAATTAAAGTAATTTTTTTAAGAGATCTGTGCCTCAAGTGGGGGGGCACAAGCATTTTTGGGGGCGGGCCCGGCCCCCTATGGCCCGCCCATAGCGACGGGTATGCCTACCTCACATCACCAAATCCAAACCTGACTGAAAGTAAACTCTTTTTTCGGCGCCTTAAGTTTGAACCAATCGGATGTCAGGAAAAACGAGGATCAGTCCAAGTTAGGAGGGGCCGCTCGTATCCCCCCTCAAGATTGAAAGTATTGGTTTGGCCCGGTCTGAAACACACACAGACACAGCGCTCCGCTGCAGCTGAACGGCCGGCTAGGCCGGTCGCGTATGAAAGAAAAAATAAAAATAAAAATAAAAAACTTATTGACCACCGGCCGGTTTGGGATTGTTCCCAGTATTCCCGATGGCCAATCCGCCCCTGGGCGTGACCGTTCTCTTAATACATCCATGAGAGTGACAAATGTTCAGGTCCTGAGATGCTTACGTAAGCTTCCAGCTTTGTTGAAATTTGCCCGTTTTCAGCGGCAGTTTCCAAATATGAGATTTTCATAGTAAAGGGGTGTCAGTGGGATGTTGAGCTTCTATGTATGTCCTCTTTACCCACCGAACTGTCGTTATTCAGCTATGACTATAAAATCGGTTTTGCATTCTATCACCCCTTTAAGCAGTCTGCAGCTGCCGTTGTTGGAAAAACAACACAGATGGTACATTTACTTGAAACTGGTGCATTCAAAGTTATTGTAAAATACTCTTTTCCCAGCTAGTTGTTGTTTTTGTCATTCAACAGCATTATTGGTGAAATACATTATTGCTATAGCTGAGCGTTACTGAGCAGCCTCAAACTGAGCTTAAAGATGTATATGTGACGTGAGCAACCTGTCTGAAAGTTGTAAGTCTTCTGGTAGCTGTGCCAAGAGAAATCTCAATCATTCCCAATCTTGCCACATACTGAAGTATTTCCAATCCACCAAAACGTTGCTGAAATGTTACGATGTTTTTCATGGACTTTCTATGGGCTTCTTCCTTGACTGTATCTAAACTGTTTTCCTCTTCTCTCCTTCAGCAGTTCCCTGAACGGCCGTTACAGAGCGATCAGACAGCGACCCTCAGTGGCAGCTTGGTGGAACTGCAGCTGCTACTTCTTCATAAAACCAGCAGTCAGGGGGAGGGTTACAGTTTAAAAAAAACATCAAGTAAAGGCATTAAACTTACAATATTTAACTTTCTGCCGCTAGGGGTCTCTCAATCAAAATGATGGATGGTAAACACAGACTTTTGATGACATTGGGAAGTTGGGTAAGTCAATTTTAGTAAGTAAACTTTATTTATATAGCACCTTTCACAGACAAGAGGGGGTTAAGAAGTAATAACAAACGAGGAGACACTATTCAATTCAACTTTATTAATAGTGTCAAATTATAACAGAAGTTAGAATAATCCCCCCACTACACTGCAGGCAAAACACAATTCTTCAGTTTATTTATCTTCCAAAACAGAAAGAAAATATAAATTTTTCGACACTTTGTCTGTTTTTGTCTGTAGATTTCTCCTAAATTCACCAAAAGTTAGCATAAGATAATGCCTCATTTGCATATTTAAGCTTTAGCACGTAACATTTTGATATTAATGAACGTCTGTTAAATTCAAGCCATTACCGAATGAGTTGCTACAAAGCTAATTAAGACTATCAGCTCCACACAACTCTCTCTGGATTTCTCAGTATGGCTATGTTCAGAAGATTGTGGGGTCCGGCGACTTTACCATGCACTCACTTTTCACTTTTCGTTTTTGTGATTAAAATAAATTTAAAATATTACCCTAACATCCATCTTCCTGTGTGCGGAAATTTGTTTATGTAGCTGATTGGGCCTCTTGTGTGCGCCTGTGTTAACGTGCGCTTGTTGCCTCCTGTGTTCTCATCTGTTGACATTTACAAATGCCTTCCTACAGTTGCTTAATAAAAGCTTTCCACACAAACAAACGTACATGTGTCATTAATATGAGAAAAAAATGAGATTTTAACTGTGTCGACATAAATATGTTAATGCCTGTCGGACAGAAAAATGCGGCCCGATCTGCACTCTAGCGCATGATCATAGAAGGCTTGTATCATGTGAGTGTTGTTGTCATTATTTAGAATTCTTCATGGGGGCGACAGAAACTACACACTATAGCCTTAAAACATACCAAACCAACTGAACGTAACAGTTAGTTTAAAGTTGTTGAGGTGTGCTGGTGACTTTTCAACATTTTCAACTCAACTGAAGAGTAAACTGTTGTGTTCCTGGCAAATAAAAATTGTCGCTTCACATAAAACCAAATAATTAATCAAAATATTAAATATTGTCTAAACCCAAACTACCTTAAAGTTAAAATCAGAAACTTCTTTAGTTTTCTTTCAGCCGGGTCGAAGGAAACATTTATTTACTACACCTTGTCTCTGTGTGTCTGTAGATTTCTCAAAATTCACCAAAGGTTAGCATTAGAAAATGCCTCATTTGCATATTTAAACATCACATTTCAGAAAGGTTTCATGCTGATATCTGTTAAATGTTGACACTGTTCACCAGGAGGGCCTTCAAAATGTCTGAATGTTATAATCCATATCTGTAAAGTTTTTGTTCTCCTCAGCAGCACATACACACTCCAAACTCTCCACTTTCGTTCCTATCTATGTTCTTAAACTTTTTGCATAGGGCTAAGTTCGGTGTGATCCGTGCCGTCATCAGTCGGAGGAGCCATCGGCCTTCATTTGGGCCAATTTGACTTGTAGAATCGGAGGGCGGGCAGTCTGACTCAATGACCAATCTGATTGGTGGAGCGCTAACCTGCAAATGACGAGCAGGATGAGCGTGACTAGAGTCTCTCAAAATCTGACGAAAATCTTTTAAACTGACCTTTGTTGATCTGAAATGAAGACAGATTCAGCAACTGCACGGCCTATTTCTCTCTTAAAATGTTTTCAGAAACACGTTTAGGTGAACTATTTTAGTAAAATATGAGATCGGATTCTGAACGAGCCGACATTATGGTCGGGGAGAAACCAGACCCACGTCATGCGTCCGTCCAATCAGCTGCCGGTTTTCATTTTTTGGGCGACAATTTAGATTAGCTGATTATCTGGGGCTGCACAATTTATGTTTAGTGTTAAAGAAAATAATTTAGCATGTAACATATGTGCAATGTTTAATGAAAGAGACAGGTGATATCATCTAGAGGACAATGCATGTTCAAACAACCTCTTGTGCAAACTGTGATTAAAAGCATGTGTGTTTCAGTTTGTCGGGTGAACTTATGGAATGGACTAAACAATGACATCCAATAGAGCCATAATATCATTCAGTTCAAAAATAGATAGAAATCAATACTTAACCAATACAGAAAGGAATAGACCAAAACAGGAATGGAATTGTAATATAAAGGTATTGTTGTATATTGTTGTATTGTTGTAAGTTATTGTAAAACCAGGGGCCTGTTGCACAAAAGTAGAATGAAGAAATCTAGGATAACTGAAAAAACGCAGCTTGACTTAGTGTGATCCACTCATCGCGGCTTAATCGGTTGGACGTTTACTGAGCCAGGATAAGTAGGTGAAGCTATGTCAAGCCAGGAGTAGATAGCTGGGATAAGTGCTCGCTATCTTAAATAGACCACGGTATCGATCACTGATTTACTAATGCAGAAATGGAGAAGACGCGTGCGGTACATGTTTCACCCGCTGAGCAGCAGCTTCTAATGGAATGTTACGAGGAGGTTAAACATATAATACATTATATATACTATATAATATATTATATATACTGTATAATATGCAGAAAGGGAAATACGGCTGTTGTTATCAGACAGAGAGAAAAAGCCCGACAGACAATAGTGGACTGACTGAATGCGTAAGGATTTAAAAAGATTTACTTACTAGTCACTCCACATTTTTACAAAGTTGTACATTCTGTTTTATTTGCTTTAATATGCTTATTTTAAGTGTTGGTTTTATTGCTGTATCTGTTTTTATGTGCTAAATATGCTGGTTTTAGTGCAAAGTGTCTTTGAGTAGCCTGTAAAGCACTATATAAATAAAATGTTTTATTATTTAGTCTACTTTGCCTTAAAAGTGAGCAGAGGGAATTAATGTTCCTCGGGAAATTTACCTTAAGAACTAGGCTTAATTTCAAACCCTTATTCATAATGCAAGAATATGTTTTACAACCATATGCACAAATCTCTACAAGCTATGACTAATTATAAATATCTTTCTACAATTAATGTTCATACAGAACAAACATGATTGGACAAAAACTAGAAAAAGAACTGACATCAATACACACTGTAAGCATATCTGTAAAACAATGTAGCCGGTTATTATTCATGTTTTTTTTTTTTCTCACTCCCAAGCTCGAAGATGACAAGTGACAGCACCAAAATAAAAAGATTAAGAAGCTTTGTGGCATGCTGCAGTGGATATAACACATGCCTTTGGTGTAAGAGACCAGGGTTCAATTCCCACAGTGATACATCAACCAATGTGTCCCTGAGCAAGAAACTTAACCCCTAGTTGCTCCAGAGCTGTGTGACCTCTGACATATATAGCAATTTTATGTTGTTTTGGATAAAGGCGTCAGCTAAATGACATGTAATGTAATGTAATTCCAACACATTCCCGCTCCCATCTTGTAAAATACGGACGTTTGTCAGGTGCCATTGCCGTCAGTAAAAGTCTCCTTTAGAGTCTGCTGCACGGTGTGGGAGGATCCCTCCGCCTACCCCCGCCTCTCCACGTTGCACGGGGGAGAGCAGCGGAGGAAAAGCCCATTTCCTACACGTTGTCCCACTTTATCTCCGGGGCCAGTGCAACCATTTCTTACCAAGTAAACAACTGCAATAGTAGGATTTAAATCAAACTTGTGACAGCAATAGTGACAAGTAATGCATGTTAATAAAAATAAAGCGGAACACATTCAGAAGACAACGGAATAACTGTTAAATACGTTTATTTCGGATTAGAGCGGCAGCTGATTTAACACATAAAACTCAAGGATTAATCTTAGCCTGGCTGTTAGCCTGGCTGTTAGCCTGGCTGTTAGCCTGGCTCTGGAGCAGGCTAGCTGCAAAGAATAAATCTCCATGGTTGGCTGGGGTCAATTCAACCTGCTTTTGTGCAACCAAGTCAAAGCTAAATTCATCCAGGATAACTTGAATATCCCGGCTTAATCCCTTATCCTGGTTTTGTGCAACAGGCCCCTGAAAGATTGTATGCTGTATTAGCATATCTATTTTTTTTGTAATAATATGATATTTTGAAGTAGCGGTAGGACCTAATAAGCTGTATGCTTCCACCTGCTCCTTTTGGTAAATTCTGATTGTGTTTTAATTTGGTGGTTTTCATTTTTTTGTTTTGTTTTGCAACATTGTTGATTGTTTGAAATAAATAAAAACACATAAAACAAATAAATTTGGCCCGCGGGTATTGACTTTGACACAAGTGACATAAACGATCAAGATTTATCTCCCTGGTTGGGTCGGGTTCCTGTTTTAGTTTTGGGACCGATGGGCTTTTTGCACTGAGGCAGCAGCGGGCCGGGGCGAGGCAGCGGCCGGCGACTCTGTAGAGACAGCAGCGGATCTCTCAGGAACAGCTGACCGCTTTCCCGCTTAGTGGAGCTCAGAGACTCTGATTTGGCGCGGGGGCCGACGATGACGGGGGTACAGGTCTTGGGGTTGATGGTGGTCATGGTCCGAGTCAGGACTCGTCCTCGTCTGGACGCCAGAGACGGAGGGACGGTGGCGGTGGTGGCAGCAGGTTTCGGTTTCCTGCTCTGCATCTTACACTCCAAGTCTTTCAGAGCCCGGTCGGTGTAGGCCTGCATCTCTTTACTCACCTGCATCACACACAAACACACAGTCCTGTTGGGTTAGTAAAGGGACGGCTCACAATTACGGTTTCAGCTCCTAACGACTACAAAAAACAGAATGGTCACACTTTATTTTAAGGTACATTAAAAATATGTAATAAGCCATACAATCAGATATAGATGAAACATGAGGATGCTGGCATGGATTGTGACTTCACTATCTGCGAAATAAATAGTTTTTTTTGTTTTCTAGTAAATTAAGTACCCTAAATTTTAGATTAGGTGTTGGTCATTCTCAACACCTTTCTATCCCCTGCTGTGACTCATCAATTCTGGACTCTGTGCTGCTGCCAGACTGTGTATCGTACGTTACTCACCGGCTATTGACTGTTAGCTTCAGCTGTCAACCTCCGGACTAACTGCTGGACTCTTTCAAGTACATGTACTCCCTGTCCTCCCTGTCTCCACCGATCACCTGGGAGCTCTGAGACACCTGGTCAGCTGTTTGCTTACACCAGCTAGCTTCTGTTAGCTTCCACCGACTGACGGCTCGCCGAGCACATCTGTTTGCTTTAGAGCTCTTTTAGCTCTGTTCCTGGCTCAAGCTAATAGCTAACACTTACAGCTAACGTTAGTGTTGGCCAATACCTCTCTGCACTGCCGAAAATGGTGCTCCTAAAATATTCCTCACTGCAGCTTACCAACGTCATTTGCTACGTCGCTCCAGCTTGCATTGCCGACATAAAATCCCTTGGACTCCTATGTCGTCCTCGTTATGTGTACAGGGCTACGAGATGAAAGTTTGTTTACTCCGATGGACCTCCAAGGTGCTGCTCCAGAAGGTTGGAGATCTAATCCTGGATGTTGATGGGTGCGCCACCTGCCCATCCTCTGAGGTCCGCAACCTTGGTGTAATCCTGGACTCCACCCTCTTTTCCATACTCACAACAAATCCATCACCAAATCAGCCTTTTTTCATCTCAAAAACATCTCCAGACTCCGGCCATCACTCTCTGACTCCGTGGCAGAAACGCTCATTCATGAATTCATAACCTCCCGTCTGGACTACTGCAATGGAGTCCTGTCTGGGGGCCCCCGTAAAACCCTACACAGGCTCGAGTATGTCCTAAACTCTGCCTCCAGGGTCCTCACCCACCCCAACCCTCATCCACCTTCACTGGCTCCCAATGAAGTCTCACATCACATATAAAATCCTCCTTCTCACCTACAAACCCCTCCATGCCCTGCCCCCACTGTACCTCTCCAACTTCCTCCATCCATACACCCCACCCTGAAACCTGCGGTCCTCAGACGCTGGCCTGCTCTCCGTTCCCCACACCAGACTCTGTACTTTCAGAAACAGAGCCATTAGTGTTGCCACCCCCATCCCTCTGGAACACCCTCTCTGCAGATATCCACAATGCTACATCCATGGACATATTTAAAAAACTCTTCAAGCAGCGCATGTTCACCACAGCCTACAACCTCGAATTCTGTAAAGTGTCCTTGGGTTTCTTGAAAGGCGCTATTTAAATAATTATTATTATTATTATTATTATTATTATTATTATTATTATTATTATTATTATTATTATACTTTGTATCACATTTGAATTAATGTTTGTATTAGACAGTACATGAACAGTTACCCTAATTAAAGGCCAAACATCAAAATCATAATTAGTACATTAATAAGATTGGAAGTACTTTAGGTAATACACAGATAGTATTGTATGCATATTCTTCTGAGTGTATTAAAGGTGCTAAGTTCAGGGTTTCAGCAGGTTCACCAAGTCAAATCTAAAACTTTTTTAAAACCATTATGAGTGGAATTTAAGACCTACTGTATATCAGGACATTAAAAAGAAAACAAAACATCAGATGTCAAGAAAACAGTCGAGAAAACAATTCTCTGATTTCCTGATTGTCATTAAAGGTGTCTAGTCACCCTGTAGAGGAGCCGGATTAGGATTGTCGATCGTTTAGTTTTTTTCAATACCGGTCCTACAATGCTACTTTTAAAATGGTCTCATTTGTAGTCTTAATACAGTGAATTATAATAGCACTAGCAAAAGAAAGAACTACAACACCACAGAAAAACTGTATTTTTGAGGAACTGTAGGTCTACAAAATTTGTAGACCTACAAGAAATTTTACAAGAAATTCTTCATAGGGAAACCAAAACCAAAAGTAGGCTATAGTATGAAACCATTCATAATGAAACTAATTGCATATTTGCCTCAGTGGCAAAGTTGGCAGCCTTGCTGTGTACATCAGATTTTTCTTGGCTTTTGGAAAAATAACTCCAAGGCTCGGTTATAGGGGAATTCAGAAAGAGGTGGCCCATTAATGCTGAGTACCATAGCCTACATGCTGCCCTGTGGCCTGGGCGGTCATTTTGACCGTTTTGAAATTTATATGTGTAATAACTTTGCTAAATAAAAAAATACAATCCTGCTGGTACCTGACTTTTCCTAAAAGAGTGTATTTTCATTTTACTTTTACCTATTTTGGCCATTTTCGCGGTTTTGTTTTTAATCTTTTGCGTGGTTGAAGATGCATCTTGGTTGCTTAGTAATAATCATAGTCTCTGTCAGAGAAACATACTGGTCTCGAGTAACAAGTGTGGGCATTAAGGGAATTAACGTGGTAAGTGGGCAGAAGAGAGATAGAGAAAGAGGAAGCAGACGTGTTGTAGATGGTCAGGGCCCTAAAGTATAATCCGTTTTTCGTTTTAAACCAAAAACGAAAAAACGGGTCGATATTTCGTTTTTCGTTTAAATCCAAAAACCAAAAAACGGAAATATGAGCTCCGTTTTCCCGTTTTTTCAATGTCCATGCAATTTGAAAATTAAGTGGAAAATTGCTCGTTTTTCAACTGTTGCTTTTTTGTTATTTATCTTTCCGTTTCAACCCAAGAGCGAGAATACGGGCTCATTTTTATAATGTGCATAATCATTGAAAATCTGATGGAACACAGGTCTCGTTTATAATGTTATTTTGGTCTTACGTCTTAAGATCAAAGTTGACTAAAAGAAATCCGCTCTGGACAGGAAGTAACATTAACGTGTCAAAATAAAAGTATAAGAGCTTTAATAACTGCCAGAAGAACAATGTACTTTAGCTTTTGCCTGTAGCTTGTCAGATTAAGCTACAGTTAATTATTTAGCGTTATATAAAGTATTTAATTGAGCAACATTCATTAATATAAGCCACAAAGGGAGTAAGAATGGATATTGTTTTAAAATAGAAATAGGATTATAATATTTTTTGCCAGAAGAATGAGGCACTTTATGAATACATTGTTTGCCTGTAGCTTGTCAGATTAGGCTAAAGTTACCTATTTAGGGTGATATAAAGTATTTAATTATTAAATAATAATTTTTAAATCACATGAAATATGCATTCATATATTATTAGCCTATGTGTGGCAGTTATTGACTAGTTACTCTAATCGTACACCAGCCAGTAAAAAGGCATCTAACACTTGTGTTGTCTTCGGGTTAAATTTGTCGTGTTTTCAAAGTTTCTTATAAGAAATTTGGGTTTCTTTCAACCAAATTAAGTAAGAATGGATATTGTTTTAAAATAGAAATAGGATTATAATAATTTTTAAATCACATTTTAAATAAAATCTGCATTCCCCTAGCATTATGTGTGGCGTTATTGACTAGTTTTACTCTAATCTTACATCAGCCAGTAAAAAAAAAGGCAAAAAATATAAAGGCTTTTATAAATTGCTCTGCAGAATATTGTATGTGACATGGTTGACCACATTAGTTACCAGTGAAAATGTCAATGTGATGAAAAACATTTTTTAAATAAACAATTTAAAGTGTACTGGAGACTCTCTCATTCTGGTCTGGTCCCCTCAAGCCCTGCAGACTGGACCAGAGTTCATGGTGAGCATGGTAGACCTCCTCACTGCTGGACCTGTGCCTGGATCATCCTGCTCGTAGATGTTCACTGCTCATACTAAGCCCTTGAAACAGTAGTTGGCCAATATTGGATAATAAAATATAATTCATGATAGGTATTGTGTGGTTGAATTACAATAAGGAATGGTCAATGGTAAGCACTGTGGCCTCACAGCAAGAAGCTACTGGGTTGGAACCCTGGTGGCCCGGGGCCTTTCTGCTTGAGTTTGCATGTTCTTCCGTGCGGTTCGTGGGGTTTTCTCCAGGTGCTCCGATTTCCCTCTCCCTTTTACTTAATTGTAAGTCGCTTTGGATAAAAGCACCAGCTAAATGACATGTCATTTAATGTAATGTAATAGAAATAAACAAGTGAACTAAAGCACATATAATAAGACTTAGAACATAACACCGTAATAACATAAAACTCAAAGTAAACTAAATAACAAAAACGATGTGCTGCTGTTTGCTTATGTGCTTTTGTGTGTTGTAAATTAAATAATTGGTACCAGTCCTGACTTTGCAATGCATTATTTTTCTGATCAAGATAACTGACATCTCCTCGTAAGCAATATACATATTTACTGCCATTGTATTGTTGGAGCAGAAGCAGATGGCACAGAATCATGCAAATGTTTAATGTTACAACCGAGATCTCTCTCTCTCTCTCTCTCTCTCTCTCTCTCTCTCTCTCTCTCTCTCTCTCTATCAGAACATACACTTTCACAAAGGCTGGTGCATGTTTATCATATATTGTATGGTGCTGTGGACTCAAGTGGCAAATCTGAATCAGCAAAGTGGCCTACTGTAATATTCTAGAAGTAAACCACAAGTGTGGTCCAGTCTGCAGGGCCTGAGGAGACCAGGATGAGAGAAGCAACATGGCAGCTTCCTCACTAATATGTTGAGAAGTTTGCAATGTGGCCCAGTTGTATCTGCAGGAGTTCTTCATCACACTCAAATTACAGTTTTTCACAATCACTAATTTCAGAACCATGATGTCATTTTTCAAAACTCTAAAATGGTCATCACTTGTAACACAGACTGTCCAATGTTCAAAACATTGCATTGTGCATTCATATATTTAAAGAAATATTGCACTTGCACAATCATCTGTTCAAAAAACTAATTGATTGTGAAATACTGTTGAAACGTTACTTTAGATCACCCACACACAAGCTACCCATAGTTTCACTGGGTCATCGTTTGTACAATCATCACAGCTTTTTACAATCACTTTGGCACTAATTTCAGAACCTTGACGTAATTTTTCAAAACTCTAGACACAAAACTCACAACCAATGATCAAAATGCACATTTTTCAAAACTCTTAACACTTTTTCAATTGCTTGGATACAACACACATAAAGCTGAGATCATTTGTTCATTTAACAAAGATCACCTGTTCATTATGACAAAACTTAACATCAAAGTATTTCAAAAAGCAATTCACACATTACAGTTCAGATGATTATCTATTAATTTCCTTACAATCATCTAACTATCAATTCATACAACTACACAAAATGATAAGTAACTGTTGCATTACTCTTAATGCATAGTTGTATGGAAACAGACAAACAATATTCCATGTTTAGATCATGAAAGTTTCTAGATAACAAGATTTATTGTCACCACTTAGCGTGGAGCATGAACCAATTAGACTACATTATTTATGGATGTAAATTTTCATCATCCTTCTTTACTGTAATATACTACTGTTTATCAGACACTGTTGCTAGGCTCCCATGTACCACCTTTAAGACTATTGACTGTATTGACAGTACTGCACTGTATGGATGCAGGCCCTTGGAATTGCTGGTCTAATTCCGCCAACTTGTTACTGATGATTGAGATATATAATTTATATATACTTTATATATAAAGTACTGTATGTGTGTGTGTGTACATATATATATATATATATATATATATATATATATATATATATATATATATATATATATATATACATATATATATATATATATATATATACATACTTGTACCACATTGGTCTGTAGTATTCTCTCTACTACTGCAGTACTTTTACTTGTAGTACCATAATGAAACATATAACCTATTTTGTACTACAATATTTAATGATTGTATGAACGATGACCCAGTGAAACTATGGGTAGCTTGTGTGTGGGTGATCTAAAGTAATGTTTCAATGGTATTTCACAATATATTATTTTTTTGAACCAGTGATTGTGCAAGTGCAATATTTCTTTAAATATATGAATGCACAATGCAATGTTTTGAACATTGGACAGCCTGTGTTACAAGTGATGACCGTTTTGAGTTTTGTGTCTAGAGTTTTGAAAAATGACATCCAGGTTCTGAAATTAGTAGCAAAGTGATTGTAAAAAACTGTAATGATAATTAAACAGTTACTTATCATTTTGAGTAGTTGTATCAATTGATAGTTAGATGATTGTAATGGAATGAATAGACAATCATCTGAACTGTAATGTGTGAATTGCTTTTTGAAATAGTAGTACTTTGATGTTAAGTTGTGTCATATTGAACAGATGATCTTTGTTAAATGAACAAATGATCTTTGGTTTATGTGTATTGTATGCAAGCAATTGAAACAAGTGTTAGAGTTTTGAAAAATTATAATTGGTTTTGAGTTTTGTGTCTAGAGTGACGTCAAGGTTCTGAAATTAGTGCCAAAGTGATTGTAAAAAACTGTATTGGCAGTTAAGTTGGTCAACCATGTCACATGAATATTCTGCAGAGTTGCAAAAAGAAGCCTTTTCATTTAAGTGGTCAGGTGGTTTAGCCCTTGTGTTGTCTTATAAATTGGGTCATTATAAATGTTATTGGCATAACTAAATTGACCATTTCATAAAGCATGAAGTAATTTATCACTCAATTCTGGGTTACCCCTTTTATCCAACTTCATTCCACTCATTAGTTTTACACTTATTTTTTGCATTCATGGTCAACAGACCTCATTTACATGAATTATACCTAATTTCTAAGTAAGATGAGGATATACTATTAGTTGTTTTGGATTATATTATTATAACAGACTGGTATATTCAATTCACTTTTATTTATAGTATCAAATCATAACAAGAGTTATCTCAGGACACTTTACAGATAGAGTAGGTCTAGACCACACTCTATAATTTATAAAGACACAACAATTGTGTGTATGTGTGTGTGTGTGTGTGTGTCTGTCTGTGTCTTGTATCTTGTAAATATATCTTCTGTAAAGCTCAATAGTGCCTTATTGCACTACCAGGTCAAAATTCACCTGGGAAGACCATAACTACTATAAATTTGAATAAAACACCCAAAATGTTATGAAAGTTGTGAATATTAATTTACTTGCAAAGAGCATTGGAAGGGAACAATGCATGTTATTTTTGGTTAATTTGGTTGAAAGAAACCCAAATTTCTTATAAGAAACTTTGAAAAACACGACAAATTTAACCGAAGACAACACAAGTGTTAGATGCCTTTTACTGGCTGGTGTAAGATTAGAGTAACTAGTCAATAACTGCCACACATAGGCTAATAATATATGAATGCATATTTCATGTGATTTAAAAATTATTATTTAATAATTAAATACTTTATATCACCCTAAATAGCTAACTTTAGCCTAATCTGACAAGCTACAGGCAAACAATGTCTTCATAAAGTGCCTCATTCTTCTGGCAAAAAATATTATAATCCTATTTCTATTTTAAAACAATATCCATTCTTACTCCCTTTGTGGCTTATATTAATGAATGTTGCTCAATTAAATACTTTATATAACGCTAAATAATTAACTGTAGCTTAATCTGACAAGCTACAGGCAAAAGCTAAAGTACATTGTTCTTCTGGCAGTTATTAAAGCTCTTATACTTTTATTTTGACACGTTAATGTTACTTCCTGTCCAGAGCGGATTTCTTTTAGTCAACTTTGATCTTAAGACGTAAGACCAAAATAACATTATAAACGAGACCTGTGTTCCATCAGATTTTCAATGATTATGCACATTATAAAAATGAGCCCGTATTCTCGCTCTTGGGTTGAAACGGAAAGATAAATAACAAAAAAGCAACAGTTGAAAAACGAGCAATTTTCCACTTAATTTTCAAATTGCATGGACATTGAAAAAACGGGAAAACGGAGCTCATATTTCCGTTTTTTGGTTTTTGGATTTAAACGAAAAACGAAATATCGACCCGTTTTTTTGTTTTTTCGTTTTTGGTTTAAAACGAAAAACGGATTATACTTTAGGGCCCTGACCGTAGATGCAACCGGAGCAGAGTTAGTGGTTATTCATGTTATAACGTGGGCCCTGGAGCTAACCAGTCTCTCCTGGTTTTCTGATCACGTCCAGAAACGAAGCGATCAGGAGAGGTTAACCCATTGAAGATTTTAACAGCTGATTAACGTGCGCTTGTTGCCTCATCTGTTGACATTTCCGAATGCCTTCCTACAGTTGCTTAATAAACAAGGGCTTTCCACACAAACAAACGTAGCCTACATGTGAAATTAGTAAGAGGAAAAAACATGAGATTTTAACCGTGTCGGGCTCGGACACAAATTTCTTAATGCCTGTCGGGCTCGGTCACGGCTCTGTCGGACGCAGGCCGGACTCGGACAGAAAAATTCGGCCCAATCTGGACTCCAGTGGGCATCACCGATGGGCCGAAGGCAAAGCCAGAGTCGGTAACTCAGGCTACGGCGTGGACACTGTTCTGAATCAGAAGAAAAGCACCGGGCGCTCACTCTGTGAAAGGCACGGTAGCCTACACGTAGATTGCCGGTAGCTGTCTATTTGTTCATATAACTTTTACAACTGGCTGGAATCATTACACACATCCTCTCCAAGGAGTGCACCAGCTGTAAAATGTCCCGGAGGAAGTTCACGCATCGACTGGCAGAGGAGCTGAGAGCGGAGATTATGGAGGAAAAAAGGGCAGCGGGGCACGGTCCGAACAGCGCTGCGCACCGCAGCAGAGCCAGGTTAGGTTAGGTTATAAATGTTGAAATAACATAGCCTACTTTTAATTGTTATTTGGCTGTGAATTAGGCCTATGTTGAATGGTTTTCCCCCAATGTGTTTCGGGACATGAATGTATGAAATAATCAGGGTTTATCCTACTATGCCATGATATATCAAGGGCGTTGTACTGAATCAACAGCCACGTGCAATTTAGCTAGCAGGTGAAGGTGAAACTAAAAATGTGCGAGAACTATAGACTAATACAGGCTTAAATGAACTGACAATATAAGTTAGGCTATTGGCTACGGACTTACAGTTCTCAAGGATGCACACATGCCATCTCAACCGGGTCCTCCGGACAGCCCGTCTCTCTTTTCTTTCTCCCTTATCTCCGAGTGGCACGCTGCCCAGCGTGGGGTGTATGGATGGAGGAAGTTGGAGAGGTACAGTGGGGGCAGGGCATGGAGGGGTTTGTAGGTGAGAAGGAGGATTTTATATGTGATGTGGGACTTCATTGGGAGCCAGTGAAGGTGGATGAGGGTTGGGGTGGGTGAGGACCCTGGAGGCAGAGTATGTCCGTGCTCTCTACAATCACTGCTGATAGACGCCTTTTTGATACATTTATGATACCGTGGCGGGAGAAATCTAACCGTGGCGGACCGCCACTTGCCAATCAACATAGAGGAAACACTGTATTGATTTGATTACAGCAAAGACAACGTCAGCAGTATTGACGGCAGAATAGGCTCCAGAATATTTCCTTCTGGATTGACAGGTGCAATATTTGAAAATCAATAATTATTATTTTTTTTAAATTACATGTATATCTTCATTTATGTCAAAACCTCGAGATTTTCAAACATCAACATGTCACTTATTAAATGTATTTGTGTCTAAACAACATATAAACATCTTTTCGTATTCTATGTTGTCTGGAAACGCTTCCAACACGCTGGCGTGTCTCATGAAAAATAGGCGTCCCATTTTCTAGCCTGCACGCGTTTTCTGAGACGTGCGTGTCACGCAAGCAGTGTGCACGCTCTAACCTGTTACCATGGGAGCCGAAATAAAAACGGACACGTCACGCAGCTGACACGCTCACGCCACGCAGCCAGTGTGCAGGAGGCCTTAGGAAGAGCTAGTTAAGAGACTTAAAGAGCAGCTGAAACCCTGTAAATTATTAGTATTACCTGAGAGATCTGCACTTCAAACTCATCCTTCAGGGCCTTTTTACTAGCCTCTAGTTTTTCCTCCAAGAGAGCACACAGCTCCTCTTCCTTTGGATCCCTCTGGTATGTCTGCGTCTCCTCTCTCTGGACGTCCCGTCCCTCAGCTTCACTCTTTCTTTCTCCATCCCGTCTCTCAGCATCAGCATTCCCCCGTTCAGTCTCTCGGTCTCGGACTCTTTGCACCAGCTGCTGGATGCTGCTCTTCTCTCCAGCCTGGGATCGGATCTGCTGACGTACCTTTAGATAGATGGATGGATGGATGGATGGATGGATGGATGGATGGATGGATAGATAGATAGATAGATAGATAGATAGATAGATAGATAAGAAGTAGTAAAGCCAGCAGTAGCGTTGAAATGAAATGATTAATCATTTTGAAATCAAGTTCAGTTTAAAAATCGCAAATCCAATCGTAATCGCAATATCTGGCAAAAAAATTGTAATTACATTTGTTCCCCATTTGTTCAGCACTGGGCGTAATATCCAAAACTGGCCAGTGCAACCCCTCCAAAAACGCTATTATAATTTCCTTTACATAAATAAAAATATTTGCACCATAAATTGTGGCAGAACAGTTCTTCATAATGCAGGAAATGAAAATAATTGAGACAGTAATCAATCTCTTCATTTAGTTGTAACTCATTACATTTCCTCATGTTACTGTAATTGAGTAGTTGTTTTGTGTACTTTTACTTTTTTAAAGTCATTTGAAACTGTAACTTTACTTTTACTTCAGTATGTTTTGTTAGAAGTATTGTTCTTTACTACATTTTAAATCACATCCGTTACGGAGTAAAAAAAAGTAAATAAAAATTTCTCTAACATTGTTTTCAAATCACAAAAGACTAATTTAAAGGTGCTCTAAGTGATGTCACACGTTTTTTAGGCTACAATATTTTTTGTCACATACAGCAAACATCTCCTCACTATCTACTAGCTGCCTGTCCCCTGAACACACTGTAAAAAACATCTCCTCACTATCTGCTAGCTGCCTGTCCCCTGAACACACTGTAAAAAACATCTCCTCTATCTGCTAGCTGCCTGTCCCCTGAACACACTGTAAAAAATATCTCCTCACTATCTGCTAGCTGCCTGTCCCCTGAACACACTGTAAAAAACATCTCCTCACTATCTGCTAGCTGTCTGTCCCCTGAACACACTGTAAAAACATCTCCTCACTATCTGCTAGCTGCCTGTCCCCTGAACACACTGTAAAAAACATCTCCTCACTATCTGCTAGCTGTCTGTCCCCTGAACACACTGTAAAAAACATCTCCCTCACTATCTGCTAGCTGTCTGTCCCCTGAACACACTGTAAAAAACATCTCCTCACTATCTGCTAGCTGCCTGTCCCCTGAACACACTGTAAAAAACATCTCCTCTATCTGCTAGCTGCCTGTCCCCTGAACACACTGTAAAAAACATCTCCTCTATCTGCTAGCTGTCTGTCCCCTGAACACACTGTAAAAAACATCTCCTCACTATCTGCTAGCTGTCTGTCCTCTGAACACACTGTAAAATAAAACGCGGTCTCTGTAGACAGCCGAGGCTCCACAAACAGCAACAAAAACAAACTGCGCCAACCTGCCCCACCAAACATAACAAACAGTCTTCCCGCCAGTAACCAACAAGAAGGATATGGGGGTGGGGGTTGGGTTAGTGCGAGGAAGGAAGGGGGAGGGAACGGGATGAGGAGGAGGGAGGGGCGAGCTAGCCTCGTTTGGTTTGAAAATACTTTGAACGTCAACAAGAAGTAACGTCACCCAACATCGCTTAGAGCACCTTTCATGTAATATGTAGAATAACCAGTGGTGTAGTCTAATGCAGTGTTTCTCAAATGGGGGTACGTGTCCCCCTAAGGGTACTTTGGAGGACTGCAGGGGGTACGTGTCCCTCTAGGGGTACTCTGGAGGACTGCAGGGGGTACGTGTCCCTCTAGGGGTACTCTGGAGGATTGCAGGGGGTATGTGTCCCCCTAGGGGTACTCTGGAGGACTGCAGGGGGTACGTGTCCCCCTAGGGGTACTCTGGAGGACTGCAGGGGGTATGTGTCCCCTAGGGTTACTCTGGAGGACTGCAGGGGTACGTGTCCCCTAGGGGTACTCTGGAGGACTGCAGGGGGTACGTAAGATTTTTTGCTTACTTCTACTGGCTTTTTTTCTCCAAGTTTGTCGCTTTTTTCAAAGTTGTTTAGTAAATCTATCGCTGACATCGCTGTATTGTTCCTCTTTATAGAGACGTTTCTTTCTACCAAAATGTATTTGCGGTGGTTAGGGGGTACATGGTAGAGCCCTGCGCGGGGTTCTCTTCAACCTGCTCCCGCTTGATTTTGTGTCTTCTCCCATCCCGCATGAGAAAACACGTCATTTTATAGGCTAATAGGGAGAAGACGCAAAGAAAAGGCAGGTACACGCTGCTGTGAGAGGGGGAGGAAGGAGCAGAGGATGAGGGGGGGGCGGACGGTGGACGCAGCCTCGGAGCCCCGTCCTGGGAGCCTCAGACACGCTGCTGGTGTCTGCTCATAGATATACAGTATAAACTCAGTCAGTATATATATCTATGGTGTCTGGCGGGGTGGGGGTTCCATGCTACATCCCGATCCTGCAGTGTTTTTTTTTAAGCTGCAGCAAAGCCCTCTAGTACATGGCTTACAAAACATTTTTTAAAAGGGGGAACATTATAGTAAAAAGCTTGAGAACCAGTGGTCTAATGTATTGTAGTGGGTATACTGTACTGTATATGTATATAAACAGTATATCAGGGCCATATAGTGGGGGGTCTGGCTGTCCTCCCCCAGGGAAGTTTTGAGCATCAACGACTTCATTTCCTGTATTCTGATACACTTTTATGCACCAAAAGCTTTCTTAGTGGGTATACTGCATATACCTGCATATCACGTAGACTACACCACTGATAATAACTACAAATAAGACATTTAATAAGTATAAATATATTAAAGCATATCCCCCCCCCTACGGCTATTTAAAAGAAGTAACATTTACTCGGAGTACATTTTAAACAAGCAGCTTTTTACTTTTACTTGAGTAGATTTTTATACCAGTAATTGTTCTTCTACATATTTATTATTCTATTCTTCCGTACCCTTTTTATGCACAAAACGTTCAGCACGATTAGGACATTCCTGTATCTACACAGAATTTCCATAACTTTTATAAGTTTTCGGGACATTTTCTCCAATCAATTGGCTGGACAGAATTTTAAAATTGGACACAAATCTTCATACATTTTAAACTGCTATCTATCTATTCTTAACATGTTTCACATCTTTCATACAGTCTGGGGAGCTTTTCAGCAGACAGCATTCACACCGCAGTTTCTTCAGAAGATGAATTCTCTAGTTTTACTCAAAAGTATTAGTACTTTGACTAAAGTAGAACATGTTTGTACTCCTGTGGTTGTTGTATTAAATATACAGTATGTTTCAAAGGTTTTTCTGCTGACGCACCTGTTGGAAGACCGACTGCACCTTAGTCTGAGTCTCTCTTCCTGCAGAAAGGACTCTGTCCTCCGACCGTTGGTCCCCCGGAGCGTCCTGCTGCTCTTCTTCCCCGTTCACCAGGATCTCCGGTTTACTTTCAGACGATAAGTCGCTCATGTTTCTGTTTGTTTCTCGTCTTCACGCTGGTCTCTCTCCCTCACACTGAGCTGCGATGAAGATGATGAGTCGGCGTGGGAAAGAGCTAATGAGCAGTTAGTCCTCGGAGATGGATCATCGGGGGGGTTAATACAACATGATGCAGACATCACGTTTACAACAGGAGTTAAACTGTTCAAACATTAAATCTATCAAAAGCAGTACCGGCACTAAAGCAAGGGGGGGTTGAGATCTCCAACTCAATCAATCGATCAACATTTATTGATATAGCACGTTAGAGCGACCAGCAGGTATCCAAAGTGCTTTACATCAGGAACCAAGAATTAAACATATCATACAATAAAAAGAATGAAACGTAGAAAAGGTCAAATCAGAAAAGGTTCCATAGAAACAGGAGGAGGAGGCCACTACTATGTGTTAAAGTGATGGTTGGGAGTAATTTCACCCTAGGGTCCTTTGCACCATGACCTCGTGCCAAACACCCCCCCAGAAGCTTTTTTCAGCTGGGTCGAACATTGGGAGAGTTAGCTAGAGTAGCATTATCAGCTGAATAGCTTAGCGCAGGGGCTAATGGATCCAAGAGTGTATCTCATAAGTTACCCCACTAATAATGCCCGAAATGATACCAAACGTCTACACTAGTACATATAGGTTATGTACTCATAAAACGATGGATTGTAAAGTTTGTAAGTACACAGGAAGTTTATTTAAATAACATTTGCCTGCTGGCTTATGTTCTCTGCTGCTACCACTACGAGCAACGGCAATAAGATGAGTGCTTAGGGACCGTCTACAAACTACAACACCAAAAAGAGATACAACGATATTTATTAATTTTACTTATTTCTTAAAAGTAAGTGCTGTAGTATAACTATCAGGAGACAAGATATAATTGAGGTAAGTTTGGAGACACTACCTTATTTAATCATTAAATTAATAAATATTATTGGTCTTATATGACCTTGAGACTTATTAAACCAGTTGAGTTGAAGTTAAAATCTCAGACAAATACTATCTCGGGACGTCCCGGGACATGTCTGCACGTGTTGGAAAAAAAACATTGAAAGAATTGTCGAAGAAGACCTTGTAAAAAAAACTACAACAATGTCAAATCCGACGAATGTCGGAGAAAGCAACAAATACAAAAACATTTTTAAAAAGTGGCAAAAACATTGAAAATGTTCAGACACACAAAGAACTTCAGAAAAAGCCCAGTTTTAATTATTTGAGATGCAGTACGAGTCTCACTCTCACATTTCATAAAACACCAGCCACGTTCTGTCTCTTTTTCAAATTTTGTTTGTCTTTTTTTTACATTTTCAAAAACTTTTTAGTGACGTTCTGCCTGTTAATTTGACTTCTCATATTATCATTATTTATATCTTTATTTGGATGTTTTAACTGCTCTTTTCCTTATCCTTTGGACACTTTTTTGGTGATTTTTCAGATGTTGAAACTGCTTTTTTTATTAATAATAATAATAATAATAAATAAGCCATATGATGATATGAAATAGCTGCAGTGACGTTATCTGTGTTCCTCTGTGTGTGAGGTGTGAGGTGGACCCTGAAGGCAGCAAGCCTCCAGGTAACAGCGACAACAACACACATCTTCAGGGACCGTGGGAGCTCTGAGCGCTGCTCATTAGTAAACTATCATCTGTTTTACTCCACAGCAACATGTTGACTACACATGATGACTGAATATGAATCAGAAACACGGAATTCAGTTTCTCTACAAGTCAGTACATTCATTTTGATCTTTGTCATAACGCATATGTAGCATAATAAAATGATCTGGTCTGATTGTGTACATCTTTCACATGCTGCACTTTTTATTATTATTTGCATTTTAAGAAAATATATAAATTAGTAGTGTCCTATGTCCAGACCTTCCTCCACAGCTCTGCGGAGGAGGGTCTGACTAGTCCACACAGCATTCCTGGATGGGAGAAAAACATGCTCTGGTTTATTGCCATTTCTTTAAACCAATCATAATCATCGTGGGCGGGTCTAAGCTCCGGACGGAGCCACGGGGCCTTTGCTAAATAGTCTCAGGAAGTTTTCTCACTGGTTTTGGTGGAACATGTGACATGTGTAAAAGAAACGCAAAACTACCACAAAGAGACGAATGGTGAATGAAAAGCAACAACACGGGGCGGGGCGTTGGCTGAGTCCTGCAGCAGCGCGGGTTCCAATCCGACCTGCTGCCCTTTGCTGCGTGTCATTCCCCCATCTCTCTCTCCCACCTTTCCTGTCTATACACTGTCACTATATAACAAAGGGAAAAGCACCCAAAAAAATTATTTAAAAAAAGAAAAGCGGCCACAAGTGAAAAAAGAAAAACAAAGACTAAAATAGAAAAGAAAAGCGTAAAACAGGGTGAAAAAAGGGCAAAACAAAGGTGACAAAAAAGGCAGAAAAAAGGTCAAAAGAAAAGCGAAAAATAGGGCAAACAAAGGGTGAATCAAAGGCGATAAAAAAAGAAGAAAACAAAGGTGAAAGAACGGCAAGAAATATCCCAGAAGTGGAACTATGGATTAGATTAGTAACACAGTAATGCTGAAATCATAGCTGGAAAGTAACTAATTACAAAGAATTTTTTTTTACTTTTACTTTTTTAAGTATTCTTTTTTAAATCAGTTTTTTTCTTTTAACTGTGTTTAGTGTTGTACTAAATCAAATCCGTTACTGAGTAAAAAATGGTTTTGGCATTTAGTTTTTTTCCTTTTTTGAGTTTTTTGGCTTTGTGCCCACAAAAACCTGTGATTTAATTAAATATACATATAAAAAAGTATATCTCCTCCGGCTGTAAAACTTTTACTCTGAGTAAATGTTAAATTAGTTTTTTTTTACTTTTATTTGAGAAGATTTTTATACCGGTAATTTTACTTGTACTTTAGTCAAAGTTCATCAGAGTAAAAGTACTTTTACTTGAGTAGAATATGTTTTTACTCTTTAAACCTCTGACTGGAATAACAAAGCAGAAACATTACAAGATCAGAAGGAACTAGAAATAGGAAGAGAAAAATATTACAGATCTGTTTTACTAAAGCTGCTCATCAACATGTTTTCACATGACGACTGATATAAATCAGGAACACGGAATCAAACCTCACACACACACACACACACACACACAAACGCCTTTGTGCAGTTGTGAAAGTCAGAAGTATGTCTTGGAGTCAAGCCAACACCTAGTTAGATAAAAGATTGGAAGGAAATGAGGAGTTTGCGTGACCTAGGGGTGTCCCAATGGAAAGTGAAAGTGTGTTCCTGTTTGTGCCTTCGTATATAAGAACCAAATGCTGAAGGAAAGTCAGTCATATTTCTGCAGAATAATTGCTCGCGATTACATAAAGATCTTATTATTGCACCATCCAGTCTCCCTGAAGATTCTTTGATTTGACAAATTGGTCTAAGAAATTTCAATTTCTGTCATCTGAACTGCTAAGGTCCTGGATTCCATCAGGGTAAGAGCACCGGCACAAACTGAAATGTTTTAATGTGTGTTATTTAAACTATAACATCTTCCACAGAAGAAGGAGCAGGTAAACTCTGAACTCTGCACTGATGCATCAGGTTTTAGATGATCTGGACAGAGGTGGGTAGAGTAGCCAAAAATTGTACTCAAGTAAAAGTACTGTTACTTCAGAATAATATGACTAAAGTAAATTAATTACTTACCAAATAATTACTTGAGTAAGAGTAAAAAAGTACTCGGTGAAAAAACTACTCAAGTACTGAGTAACTGTTGAGTAACGTCTGATTTATTTTTTAACATAAGCATTCAATCAGACGGACAAAAATACAAAATAATCATCTTTAGGCAAATTATAGTTCATCCAATCAATAAAATAAATTTAAATAATTAATTAATTACAAAATATCTTAAATTAAAATAATCCAGGTAAATTCGATACTAAATACAAAATACAAAAATACATAAGCACAAATACACAAAATTTCCAAACCTTTATACTTTTTACCAGGCTCTGCAGGCAGAACTAGAACAAGGTCATGGAGCTGCTGTTTGGCACTTTTACTAATATATATATATATATATATATATATATATATATATATATATATATATATATATATGTAATATAAGGTAAACATGCTTTCATTATGAAGCCAGAGGCCTGGACTACGAAGCAAGATTTGGGGTTAACGAGGTAACTTCAGGTTCAACCCAGGGTTTTCTGTATCACGAAGGTGGATCACTTGATACCGGGTTCAATCGGTAACTTATGCTGGACGCCTAACCTGGTCGGGAGCAGGTTGGAGATCAGAGATCAACCGGTTTAAAAGCACCGCCTACTGACCAATCAATACTCAGTGTTAAAGCTCCGCCTACTGACCAATCAATACTCAGTGTTAAAGCTCCGCCTACTGACCAATCAATACTCAGTGTTAAAGCTCCGCCTACTGACCAACCAATACTCGACTGATAAGCGTCACCATTCTTAAAGAAGATCAGGCGGAGCTCGGTGCAGAGAGAGAGGAGAGAGAGAGAGAGAGAGAGAGGAGAGAGAGAGAGAGAGAGAGAGAGAGAGAGAGGGAGAGAGAGAGAGAGAGAGAGAGAGAGAGAGAGGGAGAGAGAGAGAGAGAGAGAGAGAGAGAGGAGAGAGAGGAGAGAGAGAGAGGAGATTTTGATTTTTAAAGGAACTTTATTTAATCAATGTTCCCTCCTGTTATTTACAAAAAAAAAAACTGTTCAACAGGCCAATAAATACATACAGACATAAACACTCAACTACATGACATCAGCTCCTGAGAGAAGAGGAGCTGGTCTCCTTCTACAGAGCACAACACATCACCATGGGCCCAGATCACCCTGAACTCCTCCACATCCTTCATCTCTGCATAATAATTAAAATCAATCCTGATTCTGGCTTTCACCATCCGAGCAAACAGGAGATTTACATTAACATCAACAGAGTCATCTACCTTCCTCTTCCTACTCACATACACCGCCATCTTTGATTGGCCCAGGATGAAATTCAACAACTGACATTTATATTTAGCAAACCTACTGTACCTGAACCCAAGGATGAACATGTTTTTAGAAAAGACCTCCCCTACCTTACTGAACAGCTTATCCAGCAGTAAGAACAATGGAGGCAGGCGCACACACTCACAGTAACAATGAAACACAGTTTCTGTCTCATCACAGTAGGGACATTTATCACTAGCACCAGGACTAATGACAGACAGGAACTTATTGACTGCCACTATCCCGTGTAGCACCCTCCACTGAAGGTCAGCTACTCTCTTTGTTAACGGGGGCTTATATAAACTCCTCCACGCAGGCTGGACATCAGCCGCCCAACCCAGATGCCCTCGCCACGGTGTGTCAACCCGTTGGTGGAGCTTACTTTTATTTAAGCACAGCACCATCAGTTTATAAAAACCTTTCCCTTTCACCTCCTTCATGTCTAAAATGCAGTGCTTTACATTTAAAAAACGACCAACATAGTGATCCAGACATGGACGGACACATAAATCAGGGAAGGAGTCCTCAGTCTGAGGTGTGGTCAGACCACCAGTATATTGCTCCAACATGATGGATTCATGTCCGGTCAGTTTGTGCTTCCAGTAGTCCAACAGTTTGGTGATGATCCTGACGGATCTCACCCCCAGAACAGCTGCCAAAGCAGCAGCATTGTCTAGTTTATGTCCTGTGATGTCCACCACCGTCCCCAGGGTGAGCACCCGTGCTCTGCAGAACGTGTCCGTGATGGCTGAACCAGCCCAGCAGGGGTAATCCAGCCGGTCCCCGTAGACCACCGGCTCCTGCAGCAGCCAGTGTAGGGAGTCTCCTTGCAGCCGTCTCTCCTTGACCACCAGCTTCCACACGGTGAACAAGCCTCGATAGAAAGGAGGTAAAAACTGGACACTCAGCTTCCTGGCGTCCATCAGGAACAGCGAATCCGTTAATCTAAAACCTTTAAAACTGTTCAGCACCCAGTGGGCCAGAGGTCTCCAGACCAGGTCCTTAGGGCCATAGAGCAGCCTCTGGAGGAACTGCAGGGGGAAAGCAGCGCCCCTGCGCGGCAAATGTACCAGTCCTTGTCCTCCTTCTTCCAGTGGAAGGAACAGAACAGACTGGGGAATCCAGTGCAGCTTGTCCCAAAAGAAATGAACTAAAACAGCTTGAATTTTAGCAAGCAAATTAGAAGGGGGGTCCACACAAGACAGTTTATGCCACAGAGAGGAAGCCAGCAGATTGTTAATAACCAGAGTCCTCCCTCTGTAGGACATGCTCGGTAAGAGCCACTTCCATTTCTTTAACCGGCCTTCTATCTTCTCCAGAGCATTATCCCAGTTTTTTTCCAACACACAGTCCTCACCCAAAAACACTCCCAAATACTTTATCCCTCCTTTCTTCCATGTTAGCCCTCCTGGGAGAGATAGAGTACCCTGCAACCCAGCCCCCACCACCACCGCTTCACTCTTAGCCCAATTAACCTTGGCCGAAGAGATGTGATTAAAAACACTCACATTCGCTACCAAAGTATTGATATCTGCTTGTTTATTTAAAACAATCACGACATCGTCAGCATAAGCTGAAAGTTTAACAGCTGAAGCACACCCAGGGAAATAGACACCCAAAAGTTCATTCCTGAGTTTATGAAGCAGAGGCTCAATCGCCAGGGAATAAAGCATCCCCGACAGAGAGCATCCCTGCCGTACCCCTCTCTGCACATTAAAAGGTGCAGCCAAACCACCATTAACCTTCAATATACTCGCAATGTCACGGTACAGTACCCGAATCTTAGCTATGAAACCTGGGCTGAAACCAAAAGCATTGAGCGTGGCCACAAGTACTGATGTTCAACCCGGCAAAAGCCTTTTCCTGGTCTATGGAAATAAGACCAGTATCCATAGCCAGTGAGCTAGAGACGTCCAAAACATGCCGAACTAGGAGTGATATTATCACTCATTAACCTGCCGGGCACACAGTAGGTCTGGTCGATATGAACCACTTCACTCATCACCTCCCGAAGCCGAAGCGAGAGCCTTGGACAGGATCTTGTAGTCCCCAAACAGCAGAGAAACAGGTCTCCAGTTCTTTATCTCCTGCAGATCTCCCTTCTTCGGCAGGGGTGATGACTGCCCTTCTGCAGCTCAGCGGCAGACGTCCTCTGCTCAGGCTGTCCTGGAACACCTCCAGCAGATCCTCTCCAACCACGGGCCAGAAGGTCTTATAAAAATCCACAGGCAGCCCGTCGATGCCTGGTGCCTCTTGCCTTCCCCCAGGCTCATCAGAGCCACATGCAGCTCGTTCAGGGACAGATGGTCGCCCAGCACGGTGTTGTTATCAGCTCCCACCTGAGGAAGGCCATCTAGAAAGGAGCAGCTGACTCAGCGTCCTCCACATATCCCTCTCTGAACAGGTCTTTATAAAACGATGTGGGCATACCTCCTTATCTCAGGCGTCCCCGCGGATCGTCCTCCATCTGCGGAGCGAAGGGAGTGGATGATCTTTCTCTGCCCGTTCTTCGCCTCCAGACCAAAGAAGAACTGCGCAGGGGGCATCCATCTGGGAGGCGTTCATGAAGCGGCAGCGGACCAGAGCCCCCTGTGCTGTGATGCCCAACAGGTTGGCTAAAGCAGCCTTTTGACTTTAAGAGCTTCAACATGCCCTTGATTTCCTGTGGAATCCACCAACTCCTGTAACTACACTATTTCTATCTCCAGGTCTTGAAGAGACCTGGTAATGTGCCTGTGACATTGGCAGTATATTGCTGACAAAAAAGTTTCACCTGAACCTTCCCAATATCCCACCACTGCTGCAACGATGGGAAACTGGACTTTTGGCTCTGGTGTATACCCCACACACACGCAAACCCCTCTTTAAAAGAGTTATCGTTTAAAAGTCCAGTATTAAAGTGCCAATATGCGCTGTGCAATTTTACATTTTGAATATAAACAAAGCACTGGACAAGACAATGGTCACTAAAACCAACAGGAGTAATTACACACTGCTTAAAAACACCAAAATGGTGTTTAAAACAATAAAACCTGTCCAGCCTGGCCAAAGACAACATGTTGTCTCTGGAGTGACTCCAGGTGTACTGCCTGGCGTTCAGGTGAAACCCTCTCCACACATCCTTCAGCTCACAGCCCTCCATCAGACGCCTGAGTCGGGCTGAGGAGGCAGGATGAGGCTCCAGGTGGTTACGGTCTAAAGTGGGGTCTCTGTGCAGTTAAAATCACCTCCCAAAACAAAAAATCATCAGTACCAACCTGAATGACATCACACAAAAAGTGTTAAAAATGTCATTCGTTCAACGGCCAGAACTGGAGCGTACACATTTACAAAAATAAGGTTTACATTTTCATACTGAACCTTAATTTTTATGATATGCCCACACATGATCTCCTCCACACTAAAGGAGCAGGGCCGAAAGCCCTTAGAGAAGAGCACCCCGACCCCCCCACTGTTAGAGGCCTTATGGCTGAGAATAACCTCCCCCGGCCACTGCTTCCTCCACTCACTCTCATTCTCCACATCACTGTGAGTCTCTTGCAAAAAAATAACATCAAGAGCTTTGAGCTCCATCAGTTTAAAAAGAGAAGCTCTTTTAACATCGCTTCTTGCTCCATTAATGTTTAACGATCCAATTTTTAGTTCCGCCATTAAAAAGGAAAAAGCAAAAAC